>NW_019525454.1:472525-569633 GCF_002814215.2 Seriola lalandi dorsalis | reverse complement strand
TGACATTGGTACGGTGTGTGTTCGTGGGATTTGTTGACAAAAACTGAAGAATAATCACCTGTGTCCTTTAAATATGTTAAAATAGATAGAGAAAACAAAAAGAGAATTTTTAAGAATGGTAAACATTATGACACTTAAATCCAGATCAGGTGTAGGTCCCCTCTTTGTTTTTGTCAGCCTCCTTTAATGAGCCCATAGGAGGGATCTGCGAGCGTTGCTAGGAGACAGGAGAGGCTTGCATCAGTCGCCGCTGCTCGTTTTCCTCTCTCACCTCTGTTTACAGCCCCACCCTCCTCCGTCTCACATCCTGTCTTTCCTCCCCTGTCTGTCCCCCCCCCACACACACACACACACACACACACACACACACACACACACACACAGTGTCATCCGCCCCTCCCTGTCTGTCTGTGGTAGAGGTGGTGATGAGTGGGTGAGCAGCAGCAAGCAAGCATGGGGAAGGAGAGAGGGAGGGGAGGGGGGGAGGCGGAGAGTGCACAGTGATGTAATGCACGAGCAGGGCATTGGCTGGGCTGACAAATCACAATAAGCAGAGTGGGGTGGGGGGGGGGGGGGGGGGGGGGGGGGGGGGTGAGACAGGAGAGGAGGACGAGGAGGAGGAGGAGGAGGGAGGAGAGGAAGGTTAGGGAAGGCGTCTCCTATGAGCAGTAGCAGGTCGGGGGCTCGCGGCAGCAAGATGCCAGAGCGCTAATCGGAGCAGAAAGGAGCAGGGAGGCACCGACTGAGGGCTCCGGCAAATGGATTATGAGAGAAGCTGAGACAGAGGACGTAAAGGAGGACGATATCGGGAGGAAGAGGGACGGACAGAGGCAGGGAGGGGGAGCCTGGGAAAAAATCACCGCGGCCATTTGCACCACTGCAGCTTCCCCGGCCTGAGCGGCTGCCTGTCTGAGCGAGTGTTCGGCTTCAGCTGTCTGTCTGTGTCATAAACCTGGTGTCTTGAGGACTCGAGCATCTTTGTCTGTTTCATCACCTGTGTGTGTGTGTGTGTGTGTGTGTGTTTCTCGGTGACTGTGTTGTGTGTGTGTGTGTGTGTGTGTCTTCTTCTCTTGCCAATATGATGAGACAGACTCCTGCACCCCGGAAGGTACAGAACTCCTTATGATTGTCCTTATGTTGTTGGGATGTCGCTGCTGTTGTTGTCATCTTCCATTCGATGTGTCGGCAGAGTAAAGGTCATGCTTGGAAGTTTCAGTTGGTCCTCATTTCGTTTTCGGTCGCAGTTGCCCTTTTTTTTTTTGATATGTGATGTGTCCCGTGTGGCGGCAGGAGTGACCCTGCAGCTTGTTTTTCCTCAGTTTATTGTTGATTTTTGCAAATTCACACTTCGTTTCTGCAGATTTATTTCATGCCTCTACATGTGTCTGCAGTAGATTTTCTTTAATCGTTTATTTCGCCATGAAGAAGCCATTTCTGCCATCGGGAGAGAATCAAATAATTTCACTCTTGGTTGCAGCTGTAGCTCACAGGCTGATGTGATTTCAGCTCAGCCTGGTCTAGTATCTACAGCACAGCACTGTGGCTTAAGAGGGCTGTCAGCTCTTATTTGGTACAGCTGTTAGCTCGGGCTAATTTCTGCTGAATGGTCCGGCTCTAATCCAATAAAGAACGATAACTAGCCGAAGCGACGGCTGCACCAGGGCCGAAGCAGAGAGAGAGAGAGAGAGAGAGAGAGTCAGTGTGAAAAGGAGGTGGAAAGTAAAAGGTAGAAGACATGAAAGTAGTGGAAAGGAAAACGTCTGTACAGACCTAGGTTACATTGTGTTTGTTAACAGCCTCATATTTAGTTTAATTTTGAGGGAAAAGTGGGAAAAATAATCCTGTTGCAATAATCCTCATAGATTTGTTTTAGTATAATAATGTTTATTTAGGAAACAAAACAACCTCAACTGGTTCATTTAGTAGCTGCAGCAGTTTCCCCCTAAAAGTAAAATATATCAGAACATTTATTGATATTTTTAAACTTTTTTGGTCAATAAATTCCTCACAATTCTCTGATAATGTTGTAGTTTGTTTCCTGGAAAGAACCAAATGTAATTTAACATCAATCACACTTAAGAGTTGAGAGATTGTTTAAAAGGATCTTTTACTGAACATCCAAAAGGCATGTAATTCACCATGTATGAGGAGTAAAGCTGCCAACGATGAATAAATATTTGCTTTAAACTAAATTCTCTCAGAACTTCCTCTTGGTTTTTTCTTTCCAGGAAACTTTCTATCTATTCTAATAATTAAGTTTATCAAATTTCATTGAAGTTTACCACATTTTTTCTCCACTTTTACATAGATTTCATCTCTGACAGGTACATTTTACAGGCTTTTGCCATCGTGTGATTATAATATGGAGAAATCATAGATTATTTTGTCCAGCACTACAACCAATTGCATGTTGAAGTTAATGCAATTTGAATTTGAAGTGTCAGCTCGTAATTTATGATCTTTAAATATGAGTTAACTCAAAAAAACCAACCAAAAACAGAAATACAGAGTTTTACCTGAACATATTACAGTATATTTAGTGTTGACTTTGATCTGCTTGGGATACATTTTGGGAGTTAACTTCTGGATGGTGGATTAAAACCATGTAATCCAGGTCTGATGTACAGACTCTATAGAAATGAGATGTTTCCCGCTGCTGCGTGTCGTGTCTGAAACACACGATCTAGCAGTATAACAAGCCATTATCCCTGCTCTGTCTACTGTGTAAGCGCAGTACAACAAATTTGGACTCGGATGAACTGGATCTGCTGCGTCCCCGAAGACACAATGCAGTCATTTAGGTCACAGCGGCGGTACCAGTCGCTGTGTCCACGCGCTTCTGAGGGGGTTTTGGTCACATGGGCGGAGAGAACGAGGCCCTGGACACCGGCTAGGACGAGACAGATCAGAAAGATCAGGATTATGGATTCACAGGAGAAAGTTTTATAGGTTTTTATTGTCGGTAAAGGAGCAGAATCCCAGAATAGTTCATCAACCATATCAGTTTCATCAACCCATTTTGTCCCTTTTTTGTCTGTGATTTCCCTTTTAATATGAACTTTGCCTTGAATCACTAACCCTGGATGTTTGTTTCCTTCCCTTTCCTGCTCTCCCTCTCTCCTCGTCCTTCTCCTGACTCCTCTTCTGCTCCTCAGACCACGGCCAGAAGGCCCAAGGTGAGCCCAGTCCTCAGCACCGTCAGGGCGTCCCACCTCTATCCGTCTGCATTATTTATGTGGGAGATTACTGTTTCATGCAGCTGTGTGTGTGTGTGTGTGTGTGTGTGTGTGTGTGTGTGTGTGTGTGTGTGTGTGTGTGAGTGTTGCCAACACAGTAGTGACACTACATCGCCACACATGACTTCATATCCATGTTGTTTTCATTAGAGGAATGACAGTTTTGGTTAATGGCATCAGAAACGTTACACACATTAAACCACACACTCACATGTTTATTGTTTTTCTCTTCATCCACATTTCTTCACGTTCATCTTTACATCTCCAGTAGAGTTTCCTGCCTTCATGTCAAATTCTAGCATTCATGTATTCAACATGTGGTTTTCTTTTATGTTTCTTTTAACTTTAAGATTTATTGTGTTTTTGCTTTAAACTAGAGTAAAGTTGTCATTGTTGCTTTTGTTCGGTTCTGTCACTTTGTTTTGTTTTGTTTTAATTTGTTTCAGCTTTGTTTGTTTGCTAATTTTTGTTTTATGTATTTTATTTTAGTTTTGAGCATTTTTCTGTTGCACTTAAATTAGATCTTTGGCCATGATGGAGGTCCGTTGAAAAATCAACAGTTATTAGTTTAAACAAACAAACACATATCTGCGAATGATGTTTATGGTTTGGGGGGGGGGGAAGTCAGTTTGTTAATTTCATATGTTAAAATTAATATTCTGGTATTTCATTTGTGAGTTTTTGAATGTGTAAATGTTTCCTAGTCCCTGTTAAAGCGAACCGGTTGTAGCTTGAGCTGTTTACACCTTAGTTTACCTAAAAAAAACAAAACAGCTGGTTGTCATGGTAACTAGCCGATAACCAAGGAAAGTAAATAATCTGAGTTAACATGCTAGCTAACTGCTAGTCTGCGCTAATGCTAGTTTGTATAAAGGTTAGACAACTGTTTTTATAAGGAGTGTGTTTATAATCAGGTTTTTGGTGAATGCCAGTTACGTGTTCTTCTTGCAAACATCAATATCCAGTAAAAACCTTTATTTCCCTAAATGTGGTGATTTTGAAATGTTCGGATAATTGAAGGATTAGTGATTCCTCTTCTTCTACTCCTCCAGCTAAATAAACAATTTTAAAATCCCACTGAAGAAGGTGACATTTGACATTTGGTTTTTACAGGAAAGTGACAATATCCTGTTTTCAGTAATCTGAATACTGTTGTATTGGGGAGATAGAAATCAACCAGGTTTCTCTGTGCTCCATGTAAATGTCACATCCTGAATAAGATCAAAACCAGGATCAGACTCTAAACGGGATACTAACATACTCGGTGAAAAGGAGGTGAGAGATGAAAAGATAAACGTATAACAGTTGAACACGATCATTATTTGACAGCGGACGACAGGAGGACCTCCATTATGGCCACTAACACATCATGAGACAAACATTTGTATCCAAGCGTTTCATCCAGAGTCCTTTTGGTTCTGTTTTGTGTCAACAACAACAACTTGTGTTTCTCTTTATGTTTTTCTCCTGGGTGTTTTCAGCAGCCCAGCCGAGCTGCAGGCACCGGTGGGAAGGGGGCTGCGTCCGGCTCGGCCTCGGCCTCCGCCGGAGAGATGAGCAGCAGCGAGCCCAGCACCCCGGCCCAGACCCCGCTGGCTGCTCCGGTGATCCCCACCCTCCACTCCCCTGGAAAACCTCCGGCCCCCGTCCCCAGCAAGGTCAGCGTCAGCTCAACGCAGCGTATCTCTGCCAAACAAAGTTAAAGGTTGTGTCGCAGGTGACAGTGTCACAACAACAGATCAAGGCTGTCTGCCAATGATTTAAAAAGAAAGTTGCATCCACCAGAAACTGGGAAAATACTGGAGCTCTACTTTTTTTTTTTTTATATTTGAAAGAGGTGACTAATACCTGCTTTAAATAAGAACAACATGTGATATTTTGGTTTTAAACGGCAGCTTTATGTGCCAACAAGATCAAAGAAGACTCAATGGATAAACCATAGAAGCAGAGGTGCAGGAGTCAAATCAGATGTGACATCTTTTTGCTATAGCTCCTCTAAATACACATTTTGCGACACAGCTGTCAGTTTGTGTTGGTGTCATCCGAAAGAGCTGTTGAGTCAGAAATGAGCCGAAGGCCTCAACTGTATTATTAGAATAAATACTTAAACAAAAACGCCCGTTTAACAAAAAGGAGAACACTGAATATTTGGTTTAATTCAGTGTTTTAATTATATGATTAATCCAAAGCAGCTTATCCTCTTCAGGTTCACGCAGGGCTGACGTGTATCAGAGCATGTACTGCTGGTGAGGGAAATTAAAAAATGACCAAAAAAGCGATTATTTTCATTATCAATTAACCTGCCGTTGATTTTCTCGATAAATCACCTTTGTGATTAATCACAATCGTTGTCCGTAAAATGTCAGAAAATGCCAAAAAAAAGGTCAAATCTCGAAATGTCTTTTCTGTCTCATCAACCATCCACAACTCCCATGATTGACAAATCTATTTTTTGATTATTTGTTTCAGCTCTAATTCACAGATTCCTTAATTGTGCTTTGCGAAGTTCTGCGTCATCCATTTGGTTTATATCATTAATACATTTAACCGAGGTGTTAGTAGGAACACAAACAGTTTGGTGTCGTCTGCATAACTGTGAACATTGTTTTCTTTGATGCTTAGTAAAGTGTATAAAGTGAAATTAACTGGGACTAAGATAGAACCCTGAGGAACACCACATGTTATATTTGATTATTAAGTATATATTGGTATACATAATACATGTTATTTAACTATTTAGAAAAAAGATCAGTATGCTGTAGTCTTATGTTTCTGTTTTCAAAGTTGTGAACAGTTAGATTTATGTTTTTCATGGCTGCTGGTGCTCTGACTCTGACCTGAAAAACCTGCCTCTCAAACATGAGAACAAACGATAGACAATAGACGAAATAATTAGTTCTGGAGTGATGCTCAATTAAGCGTGATTAAGACCCTGTCCGTGTCCAGATGTTAGTTGATTTCCTCCAGTACATGTGCGTAATTGTCTGTGAGCTCCTCGTTACAGTTTGAATCTCTGGTGCGTTATCTGAGCTGGCGACAGAGAGACGCAACATGTACATGAATTTGTGTCTAAATGTCACGAATTATCTCTTTAACATTTTGCAAAAGTCAGCTGCCATCTGGAGTTTAATTATAAAGCGGACATAGTCAGTCTGATTCATATTTTGTCCCCTCAGGAGGACGTCACTATGGAAACACAGGTGCAGTGATATGGCGTGATGTTTTTACACTTGATATTGAAGTGTTGTTTTTCTCTCACTAACATTTTTTAACAAGCTGTAAAAGGTGTGATCGCTTCAGTCTGTTCACAGGCAGAACAACCTCACACTGCAATTAAAATGCACATTTATTGCAGGATTTAATTAAGACCTCTTGCTGTTAATTGGTGTGTGATTATGTGTGTGTGCAGGTTTGTATATGTATGAGCACGTGCTGTGAGTGCGTCGTCCCCGGCGAGGCGTGTGTGCTTGTGTCTTGACGCTGACTCTCTCTCCTCTCTACAGGTGAATTGTCTGCATGGCGAGTGAAATTAAAGCTTTGTGACACATAAAAAGATGAAAGTGCTGCTACCACACAGAGAAAGCTGTTCGCTCGATCTGTCGCTTCCATTATTCACTGAGAAAAACCTGAGAAATCATGAAAGTAAAAGAATTAAATCAAAGTTAAAGCGCTTTCACTTTTTAAACGTGTGATTACTTCAGCCTCCTGCAACGACAACATTTTAAAACTGAGTAAATCTCTCCGCTCCAATCCTCCATTTTCAAATATCACCCTTACCATTTCCTTTCATCACCCTCCGTTCTCCGTCTCCACCTCACGTCCTTCATGCAGGAGGAGGAGGCTCTCCGCGCCCAGGTGAAGGACCTGGAGGAGAAGCTGGAGACGCTGAAGATGAAGCGGACGGAGGACAAAGCAAAGCTGAAGGAGCTGGAGAAGCACAAGATCCAGCTGGAGCAGCTGCAGGAGTGGAAGAACAAGATGCAGGAGCAGCAGGCCGAGCTGCAGAAACAACTCAAAGAGGCCAAGAGGGTGAGGAGCAAGAGGTGGATGAATGGATGAGGTGCATGGATGGATGGGTCGATGATTGGACAGAGTTACGCAACATAAACAAGAAAACAGACTGACTGAATTCTCCTGTGCGTGCAGGAGGCTAAAGAAGCTCTGGAGGCGAAGGAGCACTACATGGAGGAGATGTCGGACACGGCGGATGCGATCGAGATGGCCACGCTGGATAAGGAGATGGCTGAGGAGAGAGCTGAGTCTCTGCAGCTGGAGGTCGACTCCCTCAAGGAGAAAGTGGACGAGCTCACCATGGACCTGGAGATCCTCAAGCACGAGATCGAGGAGAAAGGTGAGATTCAGAAACCTTTTGTAGAAATGAAGGTCAGAAGGTCGTAGATGGGAGGAGGTTTTTTAACACGTTGATCACTTTTATTCACTTTACTAAAACCTCAAACCCTCATTAGGTAAAACTCGTACGGACAGCACCAGCACAGTGTACGGTCCTTGTTATTTCAATTTTCCAAAAAAATTTTTATATTGATTGACGAAGTAGCACATTTGTCCAAAAAAAAGTTAACAGTAAAAAGAAATGACAGTAACATTAATTAAGCAAAAACAATATATAAACACACATCAAGTTAAATTACAAATGCAGAATACCAAATAAAATAAATCTGGTGTAACCCGATATATTTTTATCATAATCTGTGTTTTACATTTATCATTCAAATTTCATAATTTATAGTTTGTAATTTATAGTAAATTTATCATTTATAGCAGTGGTTCCCAACCAGTGGGCTGACAAATCAGTAAACTTTTGTTGAAAAGAGGTAATTATAAATAAAATATAATAAAAAGATTAATTATAAATAATGTTATGAAACGCTTTGAAAATAAATTCTCTGTGTTTAATGTCCAACGTGAGCTTTTTGCTGTATTTAACAAAACTGTTGACAATCATGAAAACTTAGCAAAATAAATTTTATAACAGAAATAAATCTGTGACCTGTCAGTTTAAAAATAGTTATTTATTTTTATTTTACGGTTTTTGTTACTTAAAAATTTGTTTATAAAAGGCAAAATCGATAAAATGTCGTAGCCAGTATCAGTTACTACTGGAACTTAATATATTAAATTAAATATTAAAGTGTCTGTCCTGCACTGGAGGTCATTCTGAAATTAAAAGTGTCAGAGTGTAATGAAGTATGTGATATATTAGCTTTTGTAAAAGTTGCTGTCAAGTGGCACCGAAGCAGAAATAACTCATGTCGGTCTGTAACGTGATGAGACTGTTGAAACGTTGAGGAGCCGCTCATCGCTGACCTGAGTGCAGTGTGACGGCCGATGATTTATTGTTGCTAACTACTTTTTCTTGATCCTGGAAAAGTTTCTCTTTACTGTCGCAGCAAGCGAAGCCAACTCGTCTCTCTCGGCAGCAACGTTAACTCTGTTGTCTGTGTTTCCCACAGAAGCGAGACACGTTATTAATGATATTAACTCAGCTGTGTTTGTGGGTTTCTCTCAGGTTCGGACGGAGCTGCCTCCAGTTATCATGTGAAACAGCTGGAAGAGCAGAACGGCAGGCTGAAGGAAGCGCTGGTCAGGTGGGTTTCATTTTGAAGACAGGAAAGGTCGAGGTAGAGAAGAAAGCAGCGACCTCACAGCTCCATGACATGTGCTCCGAACCACTTTCCCACCAGCGTCAATAACGTTCCTCTGTTGCGTGTTTTTCCCGTGAGTCAGGATGCGAGATCTGTCGGCGTCAGAGAAGCAGGAGCACGTGAAGCTGCAGAAGCAGATGGAGAAGAAGAACGTGGAGCTGGACTCTCTGAGGAGCCAGAAAGAGAAGCTGCAGGAGGAGATGACGGTGGCAGAGAAGACCATCGACGAGCTGAAGGAGCAGGTCGGTGTTTGGCTGTTTTATCACGGGGCTGTTCAGACTGTCGGAGGTGCTGCAGTGACATAAATCAGCCCGCAGGTCGCCACAGTGCGTCTCTTCACTGAGCTTAGTGTTTTGTGTTTAACGTGCTGCTGATTCTGCTGACGTGCGCTCTCTCTGTCTCAGGTGGATGCAGCCTTGGGGGCGGAGGAGATGGTGGAGACTCTCACAGAAAGAAACCTGGACCTGGAGGAGAAAGTCAGGGAGCTGAGAGAGACGGTCGCCGACCTGGTGAGTGAAGCACGTCAGTGTCACTGAGGCAGGTGCACACACCTGAACAACGTCAGAGCAGGTGGACGAAAACACAAACCTGCAGTTCGTTCATTTGAAAAAAGTACAATATCAATCACAGTCTCTGAGCAGGAGACATTTTCCTGCTGTGACCCCTCCCCCTCCTTTTTTTGTGTAATTTGAGGTCAGAATAAAATTAAAGTGCCACTGTTTGCTGAGTCATTTCATTATTGATATGGACCGAGGTCATTAATATGCACGTACTGCCCTCTGGTGTTTGAGTTCTCACTGACCTCGATTGGGACGAATGCGTCGTTATAGAAACCTAACTGACGTGTCACTTATCACCTATCAATCATGGTAATAAAAAGGGGAATTTTCCAAAAAATAAAAGCATCTTTCAAATCATTATGGTGGAAAAGGTTTTGGTTTGGAGAAAAATGGGAAAATCCTTGGTGACCATCCTGAGAATTTTTCAGATTTTACATGTGGAGAGAGGTGCAGAGAGGTGTTTCTGTTATTTAGTCCACCCTCATTGATATAAAAGCTGCTAAATAATAGCAGCACGTGTAAGTACGACACAATACAGCTCAACAGCACCAGAAACTACAGCCTCTAACATTATATTTTAGTGAAATCAGCACCTTTTGTAAAAACCTGCTGTGTTACACTGCATTATTATCAGCTAAGTGTTCCTAATAAACTGAGTGTAGTGTGGACAAGGACAAAAGCAGTTCCACCGACACAAACTTAAAACTGCACAGAAACCAGGTGGATGTGCCGAGCAGAAACGCCACAGCGATGGTTTAAATAACGGTTAAATAAAGGTCATCAGAGGATTTCTGTCTGGCGCTGACCCTGTTTGCCGGTCACTGTCTCCGCCCTGCAGGAAGCCATCAACGAGATGAACGACGAGCTGCAGGAGAACGCCAGAGAGACGGAGCTGGAGCTGAGGGAGATGTTGGATCTGGGCGCAGCCAGAGTCCGAGAGTCTGAAAAACGAGTTGAAGCTGCTCAGGAGACTGTCGCCGATTACCAGCAGACCATCAAGAAGTACCGCGAGCTCACCGCTCACCTGCAGGTAAACAGGCGCAACGGGCTTCTTCAGCATGTGTTTGATCATACGTGTTTTTATTGGCCGGTTTCTCCTCATTCCACCTTTTGTTTGTCGCTGCAGGAGGTGAACAGAGAGCTGACCAGCCAACAGGAAGCTTCAGCTGAGCAGCAGCAGCAGCAGCCGCCGGCAGAGATGTTTGATTTCAAGATTAAGTTTGCAGAGACGAAGGCTTACGCCAAGGTCAGGAACAAAAACAGCTCTCTGGTCTGAATGATAAGTAGCTCTGAGCCGTGTGATAACACGAGGATGTAATTCACTCCCTACCTCTCATAGTTACAACTGTGAGCTGTAAGTTGTGTTTTTTTCTTCTTCTGTGTGTTCAGGCCATTGAGATGGAGCTGAGGAAGATGGAGGTGGGTCAGGCCAACAGACACGTTTCTCTTCTGACCTCCTTCATGCCCGAGTCCTTCCTTCGCCACGGAGGAGACCACGACTGCATCCTGGTGCTGCTGCTCATCCCCAGGCTCATCTGCAAGGTACACAGCACCGTGAAGGGAGACACACAGCCACTGTTTCCACTTGAAAAACAGTTATACAACAGCGTGTGTGTGTGTGTGTGTGTGTGTTTTCAGGCCGAGCTGATCAGCAAACAGGCCCAGGAGAAGTTTGACCTGAATGAGAACTGTGTGGAGCGAACCGGACTGAGAGGAGCCGTCGGGGAGCAGCTGAGCTTCGCCGCTGGCTTGGTTTATTCACTCAGTCTGCTGCAGGCCACGCTGCACAAATACGAGCAGTACGTTTCACCACAAACTACAAATGAAACAAACAAAAAAAAAAAAGTTAAACTTAAAGATTATTTTTGTTACCCTCAACACTTACAACCTTCTCCTGGGAACTGGATACGTTTCACTGCTGAAGTTTAATTTAAGATCAAAATCACGGTGCTGCTCATAGTCATCATATATGTGAGTCATTGTGTGTGTGTGTGTGTGTGTGTGTGTGTGTGTGTGTGTGTGTGTGTGTGTGTGTGTGTGTGTGTGTCAGGGCTCTGGCTCAGTGCAGTGTGGATGTGTATAAGAAGATCGGCTCTCTGTACCCGGAGATGAGCGTCCATGAGCGATCGCTGGACTTCCTCATCGACATGCTGCACAAAGACCAGCTGGACGAGACCGTCAACGTGGAGCCGCTCACCAAGGCCATTAAATACTATCAGGTAACACACACACACACACACACACACACACACACACACACACACACACAGTATAGACCCTGATGATTATTTCAGTTAAATCGAACTCTTTTACATTAACAAAGGTTGTATGTTTGGTGTTTAAGTCCGTGTTTTCATGTATTTATTGTTTTGTTTTTACATAAATGGCGTTCCGACAATTAGTATAATTTCTCAAGTATAAACATTTGCTTTTCCTTAACAGCTACACTTATACAACACAGTACAATTGCACATAAGTACATAACAATAGGAATGTTGAAAAGATACAGCACTGTGCAAAAGTTTCAGGCGGTAAAAGCTCATTGCAGAAAGATTCAGAGACCAATCAGAATCTAAACATCTAAAGTGCATAAAACCTTCACACAGCACTCTACGTTATTCTAGTTACTAAAGGCAGGAACTACAAACACAAACCTCAACATGTAAATTAAGTTATCTACAAAATGACCTTGACAATTACCGCTTAGTTTAATGATGTTTGTCCCTTTCCAGCACCTGTACAGTATCCATCTGGCAGATCAGAATGAGGACTGCACCATGCAGCTCGCTGATCACATCAGAGTGAGTGCAACATGTCCAACATCCACATCCCGCCTCATCCAGGAACAAATAAAGTTCACCTCATTATATTTTATTCACTTTTAAACCATCTCACACTTTTTCATGGACGTTGCTTCTTCACCGGTCGGCTTGTGTGGTAACAGGGTTATAAACATTACGACATGTGTTTCTAGCTGCTGCTTCATCTTTGACTGTTTGATTTGCAGTTTACCCAAAGTGCCTTGGACTGCATGGCGGTGGAGGTGGGTCGCCTGCGGGCGTTCCTGCATGCGGGTCAGGAGAAGGCCGACCTCGCTGTGCTGCTCAAAGACCTGGAGACGTCCTGCAGCGACATCCGGCAGTTCTGCAAGAAGATCCGCCGCAGGATGCCGGGAACCGACGCACCCGGCATCCCCTCGGCGCTCAACTTTGGCCAACAGGTAACCGTGGCAACCAAACATCTCAACCGAATTTATTTGTTTGTTTGGTGCAAGTCACAGTTTCCGTTTTATCAAGTCAGACTATAAATCACTGCTTCTGAGGATTTTCTGTTCTGTCTTCCCCTGCTGAGAACGTCCTCCACGCTGATTGTTGACCTTTGCCCTCCAGGTGTCAGACACCCTGTCAGACTGCAGGAAACACCTCACCTGGGTGGTGGCGGTGCTGCAGGAAGTGGCAGCAGCCGGAGCTCAGATGATGTCGCCCCTCGGTGAGCAGGAGGGGCTGTCGGCCGTCAAACTGGAGGATGTGGCGTTCAAGGCAGGAGAACAGGTACGTACAGTTTCCTCGAACATTGGTAACAGTATGTGTGTCTATTATAACAGATGTAGATCAACACACACTATCGTTTTCAGATCTATGGATCTCAGGGCGCCAACCCCTACGAGTATCTGCGACAGTCCTGTGGCATCGTCATCGCCACCATGAATAAGATGGCCACCGCTATGCAGGAGGGAGAGTACGACTCAGAGAAGCCGCAGAACAAGGTAAGTCAGTGTGAAGACTCGGCTCTGTGCAGGTTTTGTTAAGCAGGATCTTATTGTTCTTTGTCGTCTTGTAGAACCCTCCACCCGTCGACGTGCGAGCGGCGGCTCTTCGTGCAGAAATCACGGATGCAGAAGGTCTCGGCATGAAGCTGGAGGACAGAGAGACTGTCATCAAAGAGCTGAAGAAGTCTCTCAAGATCAAGGTAGAGAAAAAACACCTGATGCAGTCTGATGCAATAATCCTGCAGTAAATCCTCCTGCATGAAGGTTTTAATGTCCAGTTTTTGTTGAGTTTATTTATCTGAAATTTTAATATGAAGCTCTTTTCTTGTATTCCTCTTATATTAAGGTTCAATCCTTGGTGTCATTCAGACATTATTCTTATGTTACTTTCTTTATATGTATTGATTATGATTTTTTGAAGTTATCTTTAGACTTCATGTGTCTCCGAATCATATTTTTCTCTCAGTTTGGAAACGTCCAAGTTATTATTAAATGATCGTAGGCTCCATATATAACACTTGGTCTTATCAAAGATACTCAATTTAGCATAGAAGACTAGCAAGCCTCCCCCAGCTCTAAGAAACCATGAGCAATTCCTAATTACCATCTGGCATCTATTGGACCAAATGATTAATCGATCATTCTAGACGATGATTGATCAACACCAATGAAATGTTTGTGTCTTCAGGGGGAGGAGCTGAGCGAGGCGAACGTGCGTCTCAGTCTGCTGGAGAAGAAACTCGACAGTTCGTCCAAAGACGCAGACGAACGTGTTGAGAAGATTCAGACTCGACTGGACGAGGCTCAGACTCTGCTGAAGAAGAAGGAGAAGTGAGAGCGACGGCCTCGGACTGTAGATCCAGATGTGAAGTGGTGAGCTGCAACAGAAGTCCACAGCTGTGTGATGTTGTTCTCCTCTCTGCAGGGAGTTTGAGGAGACGATGGACGCTCTGCAGGCCGACATCGACCAGCTGGAGTCGGAGAAGGCCGAGCTGAAGCAGCGGATCAACAGCCAATCGAAGATGACCATCGACGGGCTGAGAGGAACCGGCCCGTCAGGAATCGCTTCCATCGTCACAGGAATGACAGGAGGTGAGTGGAGGCGAAACCACATGACCAGACAGCACAGAGCAGCAGCGACTAATCCATTAGTTGATAGATAAATTAATCTGCAATTAATTTGATAATTGAATATTTTTATAATAGATATTTGCTGGTTGTAGCAGATACTGATTGGCTGATTAATCGATGGGGCGTTCCTGCAAGATGTTGTTGAGTTTCATCAACATGCCTCATATCTGATGTTTTTAGTTGGTGGTTAAACTATTAAAATAATTATGTTTTAGACACTCGCCTGATTATTTTAACTTTTAAAGTGCTTTGTTTAATTCCTCCTTTTGACCCCAACAACCAGTGACCTGCTCTTTGTCTTTATTCTCCATGTATGACTTCTTTGTCCTAATCTCTCTTTATGTTCTGCAGAGGAACAAAAAGGTATCTATCGACCTGCCTGTCCTGACGTCTGTCCTTCATCCTGCATGATCATTTTTGTTTCAGAAAGAACTAACCTTGAAAATTAGATGTTTTAATTCTGCATGATTGAACAGCATGATTCAGGGTATCTGTGGGTCTGGAAAAGGATTGAATCCTTAGGTAGTGTTAAAAAACCTATATAACAAAAGTCTTTTTTTCTTAATGTCAATTATAAAATATGAGCTGTTAGGACATATTATACACACACAAACTAAAAATGAAACTGGAGTTTGTCTCTTGTTGTTTCCATGTTTCATTACTCTGGTACTTCACTAATAAGAATCATTTCTTGGTTAATAAACTCACTCATTTTCTGCCTCTTATCCAGCTCCAGGTTGCGTTAATTTAGTTAATTATGTCATGAGGAATTTATGTTATCCACTGCTGGGAAATACTGAAATAAACTGACATAATAATAAATAATTCTAGGCCATATCAACTCGCTTTGACAGAGTAAAAAGTAAAGTAAATAAAGTAAATTCTAATTCTTTACAACTGCAGGTATGCATGTTAAGAAATTCAAATTTTTAATGTGTTGGTTGTAAACAAGTTGTTTTGTTTGTTCATGAGGAGCTGGGTGTCGTCTCTCATTTAAACTGAGACTATAAAAGTGAAACTGTGTGTGTAGCTGGAGTGTTTACTGCGTGTTACTATTCAGCAAACACTGAATGAAGGTCTAGGCTCAGTCAGCTGTTTATAACGTGTACCTGCTGTCGTCCACAGCGAACATGATGCCCGGTGTCGGCTCAGCTTCAGGTGTGCAGGTGATCGACTCTCCTCTGCTGACTCAGCAGATCGAAGCTCAGAGACTCTGCATCAAACACCTGAAGAACGAGAACAACAGGCTGAAGGTACGAGTCATCTCGACGCCACTGCCAATTTTTGTCACACTTACTACTGTTACCTTTATTTAATGTGGCTGCAGTAAGATTGTTCCTCTCTCTCTCAGGCTGAGAAGATGCGCGCTCAGCTCGCCTCCCTGCCTCCTCTGCATGTCACCAAACTTCCCTCCAGAGATGGAGGACGTCCAGAAGTGCTCTCTAGCGCCCTCTACCGCAAGACTGACCAGCTCCTGGAGACTCTGCTGCAGATGAGTGCCAACGTCAAGGTGGTGGACATCACCGGGAAATCTCCAGGTATATCTTGTTTAACTATATCTATCTTTTAGGCTACTTTATTTATTTATTTAATTTTATTAGTGAAAAATGTAATATTACTTTGCTTAACAAAAACAAGCATGACACGAGGGGTACACATCATGAACAGACGTAAATTACAACAAAAACAATAAACAGGTGTGTATGAGCAATGTCACGATTGCAATAATTAAAGCAAATTCAACCAATCGCTGTGAATTTGATCAAAAAAGGTTTCCCGTGAGTTGAACCAATCACACCAGTCCCTGTGCAAAACCTTGATGTATGTCGCCAAACTCACTTCCTTGTTTCAGGTTTTGAAGCATGTGTAAAGCTTGTGAAGCAATTCCCCGATGTATTGCATGTTTACAGGGTTAAATTGTTTTGTACTGCCTGCAACATTGTGATGGAACCATAGGTGTAGACAAGGGTGTACAACCCCACCACCCCTCCAAAACAGAGATTGGCTTTTCAATGCCATAACATAGGAAATCTGAATTTACATCCATGAATGACCATACAGACTTTTTCATGACATTTTATACCTTACTATACTATGACTTTTTATGCCTTACTATACTATGACTTTTTTATGACTTTTTATACCTTACTATACTATGACTTTTTATGTCTTATTATACTGACTTTTTATGCCTTACTATACTATGACTTTTTCATGACATTTTATACCTTACTATACTATGACTTTTTCATGACTTTTTATGCCTTACTCTACTATGACTTTTTCATGACATTTTATACCTTACTATACTATGACTTTTTATGACTTTTTCTGCCTTAAAATGCTATGACCTTTTATGCCTTATTATACTGACTTTTTATGCCTTACTATACTATGACTTTTTATACATTACAATATTATGACTTTTTCATGACTTTTTATACCTTACTATACTATGACTTTTTATACCTTACTATACTATGACTTTTTATACCTTACTATACTATGACTTTTTCATGACTTTTTATGCCTTATTACACTATGACTTTTTATGACTTTTTATGCCTTGCTATACTATGACTTTTTATGCCTTACTATACTATGACTTTTTCATGACTTTTTATGCCTTACTATAATATGACTTTTTTATGCCTTACTATGCTATGACTTTTTTTATAACTTTTTATGCCTTATTATACTGACTTTTTTATGACTTTTTATGCCTTACTATACTATGACTTTTTTATGACTTTTCATGCCTTATTACACTTTGACTTTTTTTATGACTTTTTATGCCTTACTCTACTATGACTTTTTATACATAACTATTCTATGACTTTTTCATGACATTTTATACCTTACTATACTATGACTTTTTATACCTTACTATACTATGACTTTTTCATGACTTTTTATGCCTTACTATACTATGACTTTTTCATGACTTTTTATGCCTTATTACACTATGACTTTTTTATGACTTTTTATGCCTTGCTATACTATGACTTTTTTTATGACTTTTCATGCCTTATTACACTATGACTTTTTTTGACTTTTTATGCCTTAGTATATTATGACTTTTTTTTGCCTTACTATACTATGACTTTTTATGCCTTAGTATATTATGACTTTTTTTTGCCTTACTATACTATGACTTTTTTATGACTTTTTATGCCTTACTATACTATGACTTTTTATGCCTTAATATACTATGACTTTTTATGCCTTAATATACTATGACTTTTTTATGAGTTTTTATGCCTTACTATATTATGACTTTTTATGCCTTACTATACTATGACTTTTTATGCCTTACTATACTATGACTTTTTATGCCTTAATATACTATGACTTTTTATGCCTTAATATACTATGACTTTTTTATGAGTTTTTATGCCTTACTATACTATGACTTTTTCATAACTTTTTATGCCTTAATATACTATGACTTTTTTATGAGTTTTTATGCCTTACTATACTAAGACTTTTTCATGACTTTTTATGCCTTAGTATACTATGACTTTTTTTTGCCTTACTATACTATGACTTTTTTATGACTTTTTATGCCTTACTATACTATGACTTTTTATGCCTTACTATATTATGACTTTTTATGACTTTTTATGCCATATTACATTATGGCTTTTTATGACTTTTTATGCCTTACTATACTATGACTTTTTATGCCTTACTATATTATGACTTTTTATGACTTTTTATGCCTTACTATACTATGACTTTTTCATAACTTTTTATACCTTACTATATTATGACTTTTTATGCCTTACTATACTATGACTTTTTAATGTCTTTTCATGCCTTATTACACTATGACTTTTTTTATGACTTTTTATGCCTTACTATACTATGACTTTTTATGCCTTACTCTACTATGACTTTTTTATGCCTTACTATACTATGACTTTTTCATAACTTTTTATACCTTACTATATTATGACTTTTTATGCCTTACTATACTATGACTTTTTTATGACTTTTCATGCCTTATTACACTATGACTTTTTCATGACTTTTTATGCCTTATTACACTATGACTTTTTTATGCCTTACTGTACTATGACTTTTTCATGACTTTTTATGCCTTATTACATTATGACTTTTTTATGCCTTACTGTACTATGACTTTTTCATAACTTTTTATACCTTACTATATTATGACTTTTTATGCCTTACTATACTATGACTTTTTTATGACTTTTCATGCCTTATTACACTATGACTTTTTCATGACTTTTTATGCCTTGCTACACTATGACTTTTTTATGCCTTGCTACACTATGACTTTTTCATGACTTTTTATGCCTTATTACACTATGACTTTTTATGCCTTGCTACACTATGACTTTTTCATAACTTTTTATACCTTACTATACTATGACTTTTTTATGACTTTTCATGCCTTATTTCACTATGACTTTTTATGCCTTACTATACTATGACTTTTTCATGACTTTTTATGCCTTATTACACTATGACTTTTTATGCCTTACTATATTATGACTTTTTATGCCTTACTATGCTATGACTTTTTTTATGACTTTTTATGCCTTAGTATACTATGACTTTTTATGCCTTAGTATACTATGACTTTTTTTTGCCTTACTATACTATGTTTTTTTATGCCTTACTATACTATGACTTTTTCATGACTTTTTATGCCTTATTACACTATGACTTTTTATGCCTTACTATATTATGACTTTTTATGCCTTACTATGCTATGACTTTTTTTTATGACTTTTTATGCCTTACTATACTGACTTTTTATGCCTTAGTATACTATGACTTTTTTTTGCCTTACTATACTATGTCTTTTTATGCCTTACTATACTATGACTTTTTCATGACTTTTTATGCCTTATTACACTATGACTTTTTATGCCTTACTATATTATGACTTTTTATGCCTTACTATGCTATGACTTTTTTTTATGACTTTTTATGCCTTACTATACTGACTTTTTATGCCTTACTCTACTATGACTTTTTCATGACTTTTTATACCTTACTATACTATGACTTTTTATGCCTTACTATACTATGACTTTTTCATGACTTTTTATGCCTTACTATACTATGACTTTTTCATGACTTTTTGATACCTTACTATACTATGACTTTTTCTGTCTTACTATACTGACTTTTTATGCCTTACTCTACTATGACTTTTTCATGACTTTTTATACCTTACTATACTATGACTTTTTATGCCTTACTATACTATGACTTTTTCATGACTTTTTATGCCTTACTATACTATGATTTTTTCATGACTTTTTATACCTTACTATACTATGACTTTTTCATGACTTTTTATACCTTACTATATTATGACTTTTTCATGACTTTTTATACCTTACTATACTATGACTTTTTCATGACTTTTTATACCTTACTCTACTATGACTTTTTCTATCTTACTATACTATGACGTTTTCATGACTTTTTATGCCTTACTCTACTATGACTTTTTCTATCTTACTATACTATGACTTTTTCATGACTTTTTATACCTTACTCTACTATGACTTTTTCTATCTTACTATACTATGACTTTTTCATGACTTTTTATACCTTACTCTACTATGACTTTTTCTATCTTACTATACTATGACTATTCCATGACTTTTTCTGCCTTACTATACTATGACTTTTTATACCTTACTATACTATGACGTTTTATGACTCACTTGTTAAGCTAGTCAGGCCAACCCAAATGCTGCACTCAAAAGACAAGAGACAAGTATGAATCAAAAGGGTTTTTATTGACAATGGACTGAGTAGACGGCCAGAAGACAGGGACACAGGCTGAGGTAGGCGACTGGAGGAGGAAGGCAGAGCTGGAGCTGAATGTGGCTGGCTAGGGTTTTGCAGAGAGGAGCAGGGGTTCACACAAAGCAGGGTGGAGACGCTGTAGGTAGAAAGAAACAGGAATTAGCAAAAAGCTGCTTTCAAGAATCAACAACATTTGAGATGGCTGGAACGAGACTAACTGTATAACAGAGTCTACAATCTGGTGGTGAATAGAACCGGGAACCAGATATATGTAGCTGGGCAGTTGAGGAACAGCTGGCAGCCCCACCTCCACCACACCAGTCTTGTCTCCTGCAATCAACAAAGAGAAATAGAAAGAGTCAGTGAGACTGCCAGCTAGGAGGGAGTGGTACAGAAGTGACATTACTGCACCTTACGATATGACTTTTTATGCCTTACAATACTTTTTTATGACTTGCCATGTTAAGACATTTATATGACTTAATGCCTTAATATAGTATGATGTTTTTTGGCATTTTTATGCCTTACTATACTATGATGTTTTTATGCCTTAATATAGTATGATGTTTTTTTTTTTTACCTTTTATGCCATACTATACTTGATGTTTTTTTGTATTTTTATGCCTAATTATATTATTTAATCTCATGCCTTGCCCTGCTATGATGTTTTTTTTCCCTTTTATGCCTTAGTATACTATGATGTTTTTTTGACATTTTATGTCATAGTATATTATGACATTGCTTTTGCATTTTTATGCCATACTATACTTGATGTTTTTTTGTATTTTTATGCCTAATTATATTATTTCATTTCATGCCTGACCATATATGACGTTTTTATGACCTTTTATGCCTTAATATACTATGATGTATTTCTTGGACATTTTTATGCCATACTATACTTGATGTTTTTTTGTATTTTTATGCCTAATTATATTATTTAATCTCATGCCTTGCCCTGCTATGACGTTTTTATGACCTTTTATGCCTTAATATACTATGATGTATTTTTGACATTTTTTGCCATAGTATACTATGACATTTTTTTGGCATTTTTATGCCATACTATACATAGATGTTTTTTGGTATTTTTATGCCTTACTATACTATCTCGTTTGATGCCTGACCATATTATGACGTTTTTATGACCTTTTATGCCTTAGTATACTATGATGTATTTTTGACATTTTATGTCATAGTATACTATGACATTGTTTTTGGCATTTTTATGCCATACTATACTTGAATGTTTTTTGGCATTTTTATGCCTAATTATATTATTTAATCTCATGCCTTGCCCTGCTATGACGTTTTTATGACCTTTTATGCCTCAATATACTATGATGTATTTTTGACATTTTATGTCATAGTATACTATGAAATTTTTTTGGCATTTTTATGCCATACTATACTTGATGTTTTTTTGTATTTTTATGCCTAATTATATTATTTAATCTCATGCCTTGCCCTGCTATGATGTTTTTTTGACCTTTTATGCCTTACTATACTATGATGTATTTTTGACATTTTATGTCATAGTATACTATCACATTGTTTTGACATTTTTATGCCATACTATACTTGATGTTTTTTTGTACTTTTATGCCTAATTATATTATTTCATCTCATGCCTGACCATATTATGACGTTTTTATGACCTTTTATGCCTCAATAAACTATGATGTTTTTTTGACATTTTATGTCATAGTATACTATGAAATTTTTTTGGCATTTTTATGCCATACTATACATAGATGTTTTTTGGTATTTTTATGCCTTACTATACTATCTCGTTTGATGCCTGACCATATATGACGTTTTTATGACCTTTTATGCCTCAATAAACTATGATGTATTCTTGACATTTTTATGCCATACTATACTTGATGTTTTTTGGTATTTTTATGCCTAATTATATTATTTCGTCTCATGCCTTGCCCTGCTATGACGTTTACATGACCTTTTATGCCTTAATATACTATGATGTTTTTTGGCATTTTTCTGCCTTACTATACCTTATTCCTGTGGGTATCAATGTGATCTAAAACAATTTTAAACCATTTAGTTTGAATTATCAAAGGAACAAACATTTTGTAATATTTAATATGATCAAATAAGTTTAATATTTTCAAATTAATTTGTGAGATTGTTAATACCGTTTTAACAGTGCTTTATGAAAAGTATAATTATGATACTAATCTATTAAACAGCAGACAGGGAACAGGTCAACCATGTTTCCTAATACATGTGTAATGAATAAATAACTAACTACCATTTTTCTGACCTGCAGTGACACCTGGTGCTCAGCTGCTGGAACAAACAGCTAGACTACAATCCCTGAGTGACACTCTGGACAGACTGAAGGTAAGAAATATACATATAAAACAAAAAAAATCACACTGGAAATGGAAAAAGTCTTCAAAACACTGCTGCGTCCTTAAGTACTTACCTTTTAGGATTTAGTAATGCAGTAATAACTCAAATGTCCATCTCTATGTTTCTTCTGTTTTCCCTCTTCATTCAGGACGAAGTAGCAGAACATGTCGTCAACCAGCAGCCCGGAGCTCGAGTCTCGTCCGACTTCGCCACGTTCCCTTCGACATCGTTTGTAAAGGTAGAGGAGAAGATTTTGAGTCAAGGTTTAGGTAGAGAGTTAGTTTAAAAAACAAAAAAACAAAAGAAGCTTTATCATCTTATACCCACACTGCACACTTTTAAGAGCGACAAGGAATGTCATGTTTTTTGCAGATCCATATCCAGGTTTTTCAATGTCAGTTTACCGAGGTTATTCTGAACCAATTACATGTTTTAGATGATTTAATCCAACATTCAAATCAGGTTTTATGTTCAAGTCTTAGTGAATCATTATCTCATTTTCTCTGATTAAATTAAGTTTTTCCAGAATAGTATCAGCTCTACAAACCTAAATTGTAAGAAATGAATTAAAAAGATTCAGTGAACATTTATTAAAACCTTATTTTTAAAGTTCTAGTTCGCAGAATGACCAGGCCAGTCTTGAGCCTCAAACATGTTTCCAAATATTTGCAGCACGTTTATTTAATCTTGGATTCATACACTCTTATTTAGCTTTGAATAGAAGAGGCACAAAGATATGTTTCTAAAAATCTGAACTTTAAATTCAGCCAGTAAAATTGAGGACTTTTACATCTCAGTTGTTTCAATAATAAACGAAACCTTCTATGTGAATTAGAGATTTGAATTAATTCAGATAAGGGGACTTACCGCCACAGATCTAATATTCTACATTCTTGTGTTCAGGTGAAGGAGGAGAAGCAGGGCGACACGATGCTGGTGGGTCGCGTCATGGTGCCGTGTCCCCGCGGTCAGGAGCAGGTCCACCGCCTCGTCCTGTCACAGTGTCAGCTGCAGAGAGTTCACAGTCTGCTGCGGACCTAAACTTCACCTGCCCTGCAATCCTGCCTGCTGCACCAACACACCACCACCACCACTACCACCACCACCCCACCATCAGCTTCGTCTCCACTCCCGAGCCAGAACAAGTGAAACCAGGAGGTATTCAAAGTCACTAGTGGTGAGATTTCAAGCTGCAGGAAATGATCTTCCTCCTCTTTGAAATGCACTTTGTTAACAGTCAGGGCCGTAGTCGAGTAGTAGAGACCAGTCTCAGGGTCACTCTAGGACATTTAGGATTTACTTCTCTGCTACTGTTTGCCATGTGACAGTAAACTCAATATCTTTGGAAAGAAGAAGAAATCTTATACACATATATATTTCCTAACATTTTATCAACAAAACACTTGATCGGGATATTAATAAAAGAGATTAATTCTTAATAAAAACAATCACTAATTGTAGACCTGACTACAATAGTTTCTGAAAATTTTAAAGCAAAATACCCTTAAACAAGGAAAGCATCTCCTTTCCTGATATGGTTGATTTTTTTTTTTTGTGCCATGATCTCAAAACAATATCAAGTTTTTGTAGTGACTTGTTTTAGACTGCCGTGCTCTTGACTACAGCCCTGCATACTGTAAGTTATAGATATATTTGAGTGTGAATGCTGTTTTATGGCCAGAAGTAGTAGAGGTACCTGTAACTGCTGCATGCTGCCCGGATTCACTGAAAACTTTCTTGTCGCTGTTGAGTATTTATCAGCTGTTGTTTTTGGCTCTGGTGTGGAACCTGCAGCTGAAACACTGGATGTCGCTCCATGTTTCTGTGTTAAAATGTTGGCGCTACTGTTAATGCTACACAGGATACCAAGGATCATGATTGTGTGTTGTAAATCTTAATCAGGTGTCACTGTTGTGTACTGCATTTTTATAACTTGACTGTCTAAAGGGAAAGAGAGATTATAAAAAAAACAAACTTTAATGATTAAGAAAAAATATAGTTGTCCATTTAAAGTAGTGGGCATTTGATCAAAGAGACTTTTTGCATATTTAACAGGTTTTGATTGACAGACGAAACCACAGAGGAGAACAAAGTCCTGCACATTAGCTTCACTTGGATTGAAGTTACATGCAAGAAAACAACAGTGTGTGTTCAGGGTTTTGTACTTTCCTCTGTGGTTTCATTAAAAACCCTGTGGACTGCACAGAAAGAGACAAGCTGATTAATCTCGAGGGAATTTACTGTGTAAAATGCGACTGAAATTCTTTTGCAGATTTATCATGTTTATTTAAAAACAGCTTGACTGCACTTTAGTCAGATGGAGCATTATATTGGTTTAAATTATTTAGTATTTATTAATTGTGTGGTGTAAGTTGTTAATGTCTACTTTTACATGCTTGGTATAGACGACACCGGTTGTATTGGTAAAGCTACTGAATTACAAAAATCCAAACGACTGTATTAACTGTGTTCTGATGAGTTTCCTGTTGCTGTTTCAGACTTAAACTTTGTCCGAGCCTTAAACCTGCAGAGAGCCTTGTGGTAAAGAGCGGTCACCTGCCTTATTTTTCATTTGTTTCAACCAAACCTCGTTTAAAGCAAAACTACATCTTTGCCAAAGAGTCTTTGTTTCTCTTCACCACGTTTGCCATCGCTGATTTTAAGGCTTTTGGTTTTATCAATCCATGCTAATTGTTTTATTTAATGATTTGTTAGAGTATTTATGTTTACAGAGTACTGTCCTAACTTGAAGTTTTATTTTGTAGTTAAATTAATGGGCATAGTGCATCTACATAACTGTAGTTTGAGAGGGAAAATGCAGACATTTCTTATTTATTCATTGTGTTTATCTGTGCTCTGAGTGAGCAGCTGACGTACTGAATCTGCAGCTAACTTGTCTTACCTTCTCCTCGTGTGGCTTCCTGCTCTTGCACAACCGATAACTGATCAATAAAGACATTTAAGCCAGTGCATCTTTGTCAGCCTTCTGTGTGTTGAATCAAAACAAGGAAATTAGCAAAACTGTTAAAAGAAACCTGGTTTATTTTTCACATTAAAATACATTCTTTAGTCAAACCAGCTAAAACAATACACTGGTCTCTAAGTGAAAGTCAAACATGTCAGTGATGCTACTGTTTGAGGAGAATTTACTTCTCAACATAATCTTTAAAATACCAACTACAAACAATTTGGTCACTAATAAATAAAAGCATGTTTTTAGTTAAATTAGGTAGTTTTGTTCTTAAAGTTGTTAAAAATGTTTTCACGTCACTGATTTAATTTACTGTAAAAAAGTTTTGCTGCTCCGTTTGATCACTGCCATGCTGTTTGTCTGCCCAGGACACGGTTGGTGATTCTCTGAAAAATTAAAATAAAAAAAGTACAATCATCACTTTCGGTCAGTCTGTATGAATCAGTTTGTCTTTGACTCTGTTTTAATAAAAACATCCAGATGAAAGCCACGTTTAAGAACAGTTAAACTAAAACTTAATCTGAGCTTCTCTTCTACGCTTGAATTGAACTCAACATGTCAGATTAAAGTTGTTTGCGTTTGTTGTACCTTGTTGTAGAGTTGGGCGTTCAGCCGGTAAGATCTGTACTCTGTTTTCCTTCGTTCCTCCTCTCTCCTCCTCTGCACCTCCGGAAGCTTCTCATAGATCCTGGAGGAGAAACGTGTTTAGACAGAAACTCTGTGAAAGCCAAACATCTACTGCATCTACACCTGTGGCCGCACAGTGTCACATAACTAACAGTTAAACATTTTAAAAGCAGAATATTAATGCTGCTGAATCGAGTCTGATGATGTTCATGTGGTAATGTTTTATCAAGAACAATACATGGTAGAAACTCCATATGGAACAGATAATCGGATTAGATTTATGCATAAATTTGAAGATAGAGATTTATGCCGGTCTATTTCCCATTAAAATAAATTTCTTTCTAATTATTTCCTCTTTTAATTAAAGCAAATAAAAGAATAAAACTTACAGTTTGGATCTCTGGATCATCTCCTTCCTGGGAACAGCTCTCCTGAGCAGAGCAGTGCCTTAATAGAAAGGTAACAAACCAATTAGTCCAGTTATTGCAATAACATTTAAATACTTTTAATAAAAAGGACAGTTTGTAAAAACTTTATAAACTATATAAAGGAAGACATGATGAGTTAAGGGGCTCAATGCACTAAAAATACAGACACTTGTGATTCTGCTGTTCCAGTCTGACCAGCAACATCCAGCAGATCCAATAAACCAGTTAAGCATCAACTTCATGGGCAGCACTTCCTGCTGAGTACCTGCAGGCCTCAGCAGCCTCCCCGGTCCTCCGTGCTGGTTGAAGAGATCGTGTCTCTCTCTGGTGAAGACGGCCTGTAGCTTCCTCTCCTCCACCTGCAGAGCCAGACGCTTCACCCTCTGTGTGGACCGAGAGATGAACTCTGGACGGCGCATCTCCAAAGCCTCCTGCAGGATCGAAGGGGAGTATTAACTACAGAACAACGCTGAGAGGTTTTAATAGGCAACCTGATATTTTCTGTTAACCTCTTTAACAGGGCATTTATGGTGGTAAAATTCAGATCTTATATCAGGTTGGACATCGAATATTTTCCATAATTTTCCAAGCATGTGGTTAAAGGCATCAACGCCTGTCATTCCCCGTCTCTGTGCCATAATTTCCTGTCATCTCTCAAATAAAAAAGGTATAAAATGCTAATCTTAAAATATCTGCCAAGCGTGTGTACAAGCACAGAACCTGGAAGGAGACCTGGAAAATGACAAATCAACCTGTCTAAGAACCTGAAATATTGTTTCCCATTACAAACGAGTCGTTCATGCTTTAAGCCTACAAATGAACAATGACCTTTTCAGAGATATTTTTTTTTTAAAGAAAAAGACAAACAAACCTGGAGAGAGACGCGTGACAGACCAGAGGACATTGTTTTTGTTCTCAGATCTGGATCAGGTTCAGCACGATGTATGAAGTTAGACTGTTTGTTTAGTTCTTCATGGACTTGTCTCTGTCTGAGCGGTTCTCTCCACGGGTGTGTTCTGCTATACGGTTCAAACCAGGCGGTGCTCGGCCTCCACGTCGACTCCTCCTCCTCTTGCTGGTTTTCCTTCCTTGCCTCCGATCTCACGTCGTCAGCAGAGATGAACCAAGAAACGCCTGAAAAACACAGATAAGCCAAAATCAATCCAACAGTTTGGTTTTATTCTGGCATTACACAATAATTGCTGAATTAAAAAGGAAAAACAGAATGAAATACAATTAAGATAACAGAAATTTTTATGAAAGAAAAAAACAGAAAGTTTCCATTCCCATAACTCTGTAATAAGATATAATAAGTTGACATACCTTCAGGGTAAAGCTTAGATGGGCTCCGCTTGCTCTTTCTCTGCTTTTCTGAGGACTGAATTTTAGAGGGGCTCCTCCGCCCTCCTCTTCCTCTCTCTACACCTGTGGAGGAAGATGAATTCTGCCTCGAAGCTCTGGTTTCACGAGGCGAGGGGAACGTGGTTCCAACATCTCTGGTGTGGCGTCGAGTCCCGTTACTAACAATCTCCAGGTCACCTGCTGAAAAAGAAAACAGTACGAAGATTTTTTTGGGGAGAATTACTTTCATTACAACTTTACCATGTATCTTCAATCAGAGCCAGTGCAGTAAACTGACATCTTCACACAAATCGATTTGAAGGAAGACAAAACTAACTACGTGATTCATCATGTAGAGAGTTTATTAAAGCAAATTTACCCAGTGTGTTATATAGGTGCTAAAAAGTTTCTAGGACCAGACATGTCACATGCCAGAAATAAAAAAAGAAAAGACCCACAGTAATCATCAATCTGTGGAACCTCTCTTGTTGGACTGACCTGTCTGGATGCCTTTGCTGACCAGTTTAACGGCCTTCTTCGCTGCCAGAGTCTTGGTGGGTCCACGATGCAGTGGGAGGGAGGAAGTGCTGGTTGAAGATGCAGAATCAGCAGCAACCTGAAGAGCAACACAATGACGTCAAACGTTTAGAGCTATTCAATACCTGTAATGATCAGTTAATATATTGGTGCTTCAGTTTGTTCTCTGCTCTTACATTCGGTGCTGACATGTCTGCATCAACACAGACTCATAAATTACATTTTTAACAGACGATAATCTGCAGATATACAGAACATACTGAGGCTTCATCAGTGCCGATGGTCTCTGATGGTGTGATGATGGACAGAGATTCTTTGTTTCTCCCTCTCCTCTGCTCCCTCCCATCTTTCTGCTTGTTGATCGTGTCGTAAAGTTTACTGAGGCTGGAGCTGGTTTTCAGGTGCTGGACTCTGTGGGCGCCGAAGACTCGGATCAAGCGGGCCGTGTCGACGGTGGACATGGAGCCGGATAAGGTGGACAAAGTCTCTGACTCGTCTCTGTCTGCGGGACAGAGGTGCTGACTCTGGGAGGAGCTGTGGGAGAGGCTGGAGGTGCGACTGTCCTGGTCTAAAGGTTCAGGTGTTCTCTGCGTCCAGGCCTGACGAGCAGCGGGAGGTTCTTCATCAAATTTTCTACTTCCTCTGACTTTCCACTCTCCGGCCTCAGCATGTAAACTCTTTTTACCCTCTCTGACATCCCGCCTTTTCTCTTCCCTTGTAGCATCCTCTCCTCTCCTTCCTCGCCTCGGTTTTGTGCTGTAAGGATCATGATATTCCTCGTCCTGTGATTCTGACATATCGGCGCCCCTTGTGTTTTGAATAAGACGAGACAGGCGCTCTAGCCGCTCCAGCAGCGATGCCTCTCTTGTTGAACGGGACTCTTCGATGGTCCACCGATCGCAGAACTTCTGCCACAGCTCGTCCAGACTGCTGCTGCTCTGCTGGGAAGCAGGGTGAGGGACGTCGGGGTCCCTCCTCTGCTGGTCACGCTCTCCTCCTTGCTGAGGGTCAGGGCTTTGGTCCAGGTGATGGCTCGCATCATCTTCATCCACTTCCTCATGAACTGGCTGAAATCTGTCACGACTTGGCTCTGGTTGATTATAATGAAGAAACTGCAGTGGGCTGGTCCCACGGTCTCTCTTGGAGGATTCTTGGTTGCTCGATAAAGGCACTCTGGTAAAGGCAAGGGATACTTGAGAAGACGTCTTTGGAGTTTGGCTCAGACTTGTTTGTGAACTTTTGTCCGCTATCACAGAGGCGCCTATGACGAGAGAGACATAACACGAGTCAAGACACAATGTGGATCAGAAATACAATATATTTACTATTCATTGCTGCACAGACACACAAAAGGAAATAAAAAAAACAAAGCAAAGCTGTGTAAATGAAAGCACACTTCAAACCATTTTAAAAGACAAACAAAGAAAAAATGACAGACCAACAACAGAAAATTGCTTTTCAGACACAAAACAGTTTTTTCATACTTGAATAATCCTTAACTGAACAATTCTAAATCAAAAATAAAATTCATCAAATAATATTTAATCAATTAACTTCAGATAATTACTGTCACAAGCGCTCACACAAAACATTCTGCAAGTTTCACACTGAGGAGCAAACTTTTTCAAACGTATCCTGTTTTGCTGATAATACTCAAGAAATCTTTTCTAATGAAAGACTTAATAGCGTCTGTCTATTCCATTGTTAAACACTTGATAATTTATTAAACAATGGACTGGACAATATTTTTTGGCATGCTACCCTTTAAATTAAATCGTGTTCTAATATGAAAACTACTGGAAAGCTTTTAGAAATACTCGCCGTTTCTTTCCTCTTCCCAGAAGTGTTTTATTTGTCTGCTCTGCCAAACACAGTCTATTATACTGATTTAATTTAACCAGACTGACATGTTTATATTAACCAATGACAGATGAAGTGCTGCTTGTTTCAGGCATGCATTTGACAGAATACACCTTAATGCCATACTGTCATTTTGTATGGTCAGCATACCTCTGTGTCCAGGTGCTTGCATTTTGAAGGTGGCTGTTTTCAACCTCTTGCTGTAGATCCCCTCTGTGTGTCTGATGGTGACTCCACGGTCCAACCCCGGGTCCTGGTGCCCGAGGACCTCACTGCTGAAGCGTGGGGGCACAGCGTCGTCCGAGCCTGGTCAGAATTCAATAGTGGTTTGTTACCTCATGATGATATCTATTCAGAGAAGGTTAAACCAACACGGTCTTCATTTCCTAGATAACATAAATAATACTGCTCAAAATCCTTCATTTTCAGCCAGAGGTAAACAGAAGATGTTCAAAGACGTGGAGCCTACAGCCCCCTTTCCTTCTGTGTCTCTGCTGAGGCCCCAGCTCTGCCTTTGTCTCACCAGCCCCTGAACATGAATAATTAATGCGCTGCCCGGTGTACGTTACAATAGACCAGCTGCGACCTATACAGGCACAGGGGAAATGAGAGCAGAGGCTCCCCCTTCATCACAGATTCAACTGACATCTCAATTCTCTGGACTCATAAATTCCATAGTTTCTAATTTGCCTAAAACGCTGGAATAACCTGCATTTACATATAAATTTGAGTTAAAATATGATCAGACCCTTCATCTAAGTCACAATGATGAACAAACACAATCTATTTGAACTAATAACACACAAATCATTGTTTAGTTCTTGTCCATAATGAATACGTCATTCAAACATTCAGAGCTCACTGGAAAAAGCAAGTGAACCTCGAGGCTAATTTTCATCAACAAAACCTAATTAGAATAAGGAGAAACCTGGAGTCAAATCAATGACACAAAGACAAAAAAACAAACATTCAAACATTTTGAGTTTCTATGTACAAGACGAATCTGCTGATGTGAACCAGGCCTCTCAAAAGATCTGTTGTTTTAAGTCTTTTTTTTTTTTGTCTAAACGTGTGATTTATATGAAGATCAAATCATATTTTATAACCAATTAATGCAGAAACCCGGCTATTTCCAGAGAGTTTGATTATTTTCTCAATCGATTGACTGTTTTGTCTCCAAAATGTCAGCTGCCCTTAAAATGACCAAAAGACTGAGGTGAACTGTTTATAGTCTGTTTTATTGTGTGCTGAACTGAAATGAAGTGAAAACAATATGCAATGGGCACAAAACTGGCACTGTTCTAGAGAGTACTCATTATTTTTGCAATTAATTTTAAGATTTATATTTTGCCTATGACCGTATACAATAGAGGGTCAACCGTGGGGAAAGGATGCACAGGGAAGTGGGAAGCTGTGTTGTGGTACGAGTCTTTGCCCACGAAACTCAGCAATGTTTCAGCTCAATAAAATTTTGATGTACCTGTGTGTGAGCTCTCCATGGTGGTGTCCGAAGGGCCTGTAGAGGAGACGTCAGCTTCTGCTTGAGGGACGTAGAAGAGCTCCTTGCTGCCCCGGGGTTTATATGGCAGCAGGACAGGCACTGCTGCAGGTGGAATGAAAAACAATTGTTAGTTGGCGTTCCTCTATTTTTAATCCCTGGCTCCACTGCCACACCCTCAGTTTGGTGGGGCAGTCATTAACCCTCATTAAAAAGTTAGAATAAACAGGATGTTCTCATCTATCCTCTGTGGTTTGAAATTTATTCTCATTCACAATGTGATTAAGAGACAAATGAAGGCTTTTCTTTCTTCATGTCCCATAATACTGGTAAATGATTAAAGTCTTTCTATCTTAGTATATTCATATTATACAGAAGTTCTTTTCAAAACAAACCTACCTGGTGATTCAGTGGTTAAGGGTCTTTGAGAAGCTTCAGCTCTGTAACATGGTGTAAAGGATTGTTTGGATGTGGAGGCCTTTCTCCTCGGAGGTACAGCAGCTTTAAACAGGGATGAGGTGCCCACTCTTTCATGCCCCTGCTGTCTTTTTGGCTCTGGGGTCTCGTACCACTCTGGTGGACTGGACAAACCAACGCCTTCGTCCGGACTGCTGGCAGCAGATGGAGAGTGTCTGAGCGGAACAAATTCTCTACGTGGCATCCCAGCAACAGCATCAGCATGACTTGAGTGCACAGCAATCGCCAAGTTGTGATCCGTGGCTTTCGGGGACAGGGTGAGATGGACATGTGAGACGTGACCTGTCCTGGCGGGGGATTCAGATGTGGATGAGCTTGCAGTTTGCTCAGCTCCATGAGAACCAGAAACAGAGCTGTCCTGAATGGATAACTCATCATCTCTCCGAAAAGACGGTGTGTTGTCTTCTTTTGCATTCACATCCTCTCTATTCAAACCCTGTGAGGGTGGAGGAGGTTCTTCAAACTGACATCCCACAGCATCTTGTCTCTTCTGATTTCCTGACATTAACTGAGTATTTAGACTTTGTTTTCTGGTGTAGAGACTGCTCTTCGGTTCAAACACTGATTCTGGCTCTCTTGTTGTCTTATCTTCTTCATTCTGAGCAGCGGGCCTTTTAGCCTGAGGACGTTCGACTGTTCCTGTGGAGAGCTCGGTCAGGTGGAGAGGCTCTGGGGCTGGGCTGATGGGAGGAGCAGGCGACGTGGAAGGAGAGGGTGAGGTGGAGCGCTTGCGGGTGGCGATGGTGATGGATGTGAGGGCCCGAGGGTTTGTTCTAGGGAGGGTTACTCCTTCTCTGGCAGCTATCTCCAGCACTTGAGCTTCTAGATCCGGGTGAAGAGAGCTTTGAAGCAGCAGACGGGAATCTGAGAGGTTTGTGCTGAGGCCTTGCACCGGCTGTGACAGCTGGTTGTTCGCATCACTGTGGGCGGTGAATGTCTCTGCAGGCTGAGGTGGGTCCTGCCCCCTCGGGACTCTCACACTGGATGCTGCACTGCTCTCTGTATCTGTGCTCAACTGGCTCTGGAAGGAGAAATAAAAAAACAGCAGTCTGTGTCAAACCATGAGACCTGGCAATGTCCTAGTTTGTGAATTAATTCATCCGCCACAAAGATTCACCCTAAAATGTTTCAGCACTGCAAGCAACAAACTGGAACCAGAACTGGAAACTGTCCAAAGGGAATGAATAAAGCAACACATCAATCAAACCTCAAAGTTAATGTTTTCACCTTAACAGCACACCGTTTTGTATAAACACCCACAGACACACATCAGTTACCTTAACAATGAGACCTGTACTGTCCAGACATTGTGGGGGAGATATCAAAATGACAAAAAAAATGTAATTTAATTTACTAAATATATACAAATTACATGATTTAAAGAGGGAATGTGACATAAACATGAATTAATGTTGCGTTGTATTCTTCATTTGTACTTAAAAATGTGCTGCAAATAAAGCTTTTCTAATAGTGACTGATTGCTGTGCTACAGATCTTTTCATAAGTGGTTTACCTTCATCGGGTATTTTAACAGCAGCTCTCTCTTGATCTCTTCAATTCGCTTTCTGTCTTCTTGGTCCAACTCCAGAGGTTCACACTGCTGTCCAGATATCTTCATCTTAATCCACTCTGCAACATCAAAACATACTTTTAACCTGATGTAGAACACTTGACAGTACTCGGTCTATTGAGGTTTTGTGAGCTTGACATGGTTGTGCATGAGGAATAAGACAGGAGCCGTGTAGTTAAATGTATCTCTGCAAGAATACAATTGTGATAAATATATACTGAGCATATCACTTTTTGCTCTGGAAAAGTATTGAATTTTACTGTAAAATACACGACTATACGCCGACTAGAGAGTTTTCATGTTTTCAAAGCCGACATATGGTGAATATATAATAAAAAGATTCTGGATGAAGTATGACTTTCAATTCAAACACAGGAACTAAGTTGCTCACAGTCAGTATAGAGTGGTCAACAGGGATACAGTCCAAAAAAAAAAAAAACAGACATAAGAAAGATGTTGGTGTTGAGGTATTAAATTGCTAGTGACTTAGAAACTTTGTTTATCTGTAGTCTTTAGTGTTAACATCAGACCCTGCCAGCCCTATACTTTAACCTCTACCGGCTGCTCCCTGCAACTCTTGTTCAGACATGTCCTCTAAGAAATTATATCAAATCCTTACCAATGATTTGTATCGTGATGCGTTTATTTCTGATGTCTGCAATCTGTGTGTTCCATAATGTCCAATAAGACTTGTAAAGTTAAACAGAAAAACCACGAAATTGTCCGAGCAAAGTCAAAAACTGTTTGCCTCTTTACAATGAGCAACACCTGAGATTGCTGAGTTGGGGCTTAAACGTTCTGTGGCCAGCCTCGGCCTTACATCACCCCCTAGTGCTCGGAGAAATATCATACAAATCAAATACATGGCCCCTACAGTCATACCTCTTGCTTTGTTCTCCTCTTGGTCAGTGATGCTTGGTGTACTGGACACCATAGTGGCTGGAGATTCACTCTGGAGTAACTTGGCCACTCTGACTGCCAGTGAACTGTCACTGCTTCCATCACTCATCACTCCCTGATCGGTGTCCTCCAGGGAGGGTGATGAGGAACTGCTCTGTACAGGACCTCCAAAAGAAGTCTTTTCTTCCTCCTCTGGGACACCTGCTGTCTCTGTAGGTGTTGAGGTGAGCTGTTGTGTACTCACAGCTGGCAGAGGCTTGATGACTGGTGGCTGCGTTGGGACTTTGTTGTCAGGAGGTGCAGCGCTGCAGCCCTCAGGCTCAGCCCGCCGGGCTGATTTGGAAAGGACAAGAGATGACCCTGCACCTCTACTCACAGCACTGTCTTGTAGCCTTTTGTAAGTTCCTGCAGCAGGTGCAGTGGTTAGAGACTGTGTGGATGGATAATCAGGTTGCCATGATGAGGTCAGATTCTCTCGACCTGTAGAGCTTTGCCTTGGTTTCTCTGAGGTTAACATGGAATCGGACGAGGACCTGGCCCACAGCAAGGAGGAATGAGTTCTGGGGTCTGTTGCAGAGAAGGAGGAGAATGAGGACTCCTGGAGTCTGCTGGTGTTCTTCCTCAATGACAGGAAAATGTCATCATCAGACAGCAGGCGGGGCGCTGCAGGGGAGGCAGAGGAAGCTGCGGACGACCCAGGAGACACCACTTTCTCCACCTGAGAGAGTAGTTTACGGATCTCCCCCAAGGCCTTAGAGTTAACAAAAGGATCTTTTGCACTTTGCTCCAAACGACGGTTCATTTGCAAGGATGACTCCAAGTCTCTTTCCCTGTATCTCACCTTAGTAGCTAACAAGAGGTCAGAGTCAAACCTCTCTCCAAGCTGGACAGCATTCTGGCTGACAGCTATACCACTGTCCTTTTGCTGCTGCTGGCTGGGTTGCAGTCTGGAGGAGAGGAAGTCTTGATCAGGCTGGGAGGACTGTGCCCGTCTGTATTTACTCTGAATAGCTTCTGTATCTGATGAAGTAGAAGGAGAAGCCCGCTTGGTGTGCTCTGGGATGGATACAGCCGGAGCAAGACTGTCCAGGCTAAACGGTATGGATCCAGTGGAGTCCACTGACAGAATACTGGACCTGGAAAACTCTCCTTTATGAGGACTGCCACCTGAAAATACAATATGAGAGTATTTTTTTTAATTATCCTTGTTGGTTCATTATGGGTAATAAAAGGGTACATTTGTCAAGTAGCATCTGAGTAGTATCTCTGATTCTCAGCCCAGGTGACATGATGTGGACGGGGTTGTTACAAGAACATGGAATATGTAGCCTGAAATAGTGTGTGAAAATTCAGTAAAATTTCTACTCTTTTTCCTGTTTTAAAGGTCAGTTTTAAGGTTAGGTACCTTCAGATGGTTGAGTGCTCTTGGTTGAGGTTCCAATGGATCCTTTAATTGTAAAGAGATCAGTAGGAGAGAATTCAGGTTCTCTGATTGGCCCTCTGGGCGCAAATGGAGTCAAGATTGTTGAAGGAGACTGGTCAATACCCAGATTATGGAGATACAACTGCAAGAAAAACAAATCACCACATTAGAATACAGAATACATGTCTATAGATACGTGGTGTTTTTCCCCTACTTATACAGTGTATACTGAATAAAACTGTTAAATCTTTATTTAGCAGTTGATGCTTTTATCTGCTGAAACTTGAATCTGAAAAAAAAAAAAAACAATTACACATAATAAATGTTCCAGTCCTAAACATATTTTTAAAAAAATCCTATACTAGTTTATATATTCAATTACCGGAATTCGTTCTTCAATGTTGAGCTCTCGCGGTCTGGGCAGGGGTGGTGGTGTTGACAGTTTTGAAGTCCAGTATGGGGCATAATTATCAACCTCTAGGCTGGTGACTGAAGAGGCTCCAATGGAAGCTCCCAATTTAATTCCACTGTTGTAACTATCTTGGGAACTTGAAAGAGTAAAGTCTCTATCAACTGACACATCACTGAACTGACCAAAGCTTATGAGAGGTAAGGGTTGAGCTGTGGTACTCGGCTGATGATGGACATCATCCTGAGTCTGACTCTTCTCTTTTTCTGCAGGTCTCGTCTGCTGATCTTTCTGCACCGACATGACAACTGTGCTAAGAGAGGAGTGGGACTGCGACCTGCCAAAGGGTGAGGCAGAGGGTCTTGCTGCAGACCCAGTGTTATCTTTGTCACTAGGCGCACTGCCCACTGCCTCCCCTCTTCTTTGGGAAGAGGAGCCAGAAGGAGCCGTAGAGGAGCTCTGTATGACATTCTGATTGGAGGCACTTGAAACAGGAGGCTGTTGTAAATTCCTTGCCTGCTGACTCAGGATGCGATTCAGGGTGTCAGATACTGCATCATAAGCTTTCTTTTTGGGAGAGATACCAGAAAATCCCTGCAACGCCAGGCTATCAAACAGTGACGTTTTGCCAGAACTCTGATTTGCCCTCCAAGCGTCGACTTTCTGCAGATAGTTGAGACTTGGAAGAGACTGGACTTTTGCAGAGGTATGTTCCTCTTGGCACTGATTTGCTGTGTCTGGGCAATGGACGTCAGCCTCAGGAACAGCTGGATGTGAGGGGATCCCTGTGCTTGACTGATAGGAGTTCTCTTTACTGGACTCTATGGCAGAAAGTTGCCCAAATGTAGCCTTGACATTGGATTTGGACGGGGCCTTAAAAACCCCTGGCGTGGACTGAGACTGTGGAAGGAAACCTAGGTAGGACCCATCAATCCCTGTTTGGTTACCTGAGGACCAAAGATCTTGCTCTCTCTGAACCCGTTCAACCCCTGCTGAAAACGGCCCTGTCCATGGCATGCCACCCAGATTTGTTCGAGTTACACTTGGCTTGCTTTCAGATGTTTCCGTGGGATATGGAGTGAGACACTGACCAGGTGAAGGACCTTTCCACTGTTGGTTTTTAGATTCAGCTTCATGGCTGCTGCGCCTCTCTACCTCAGACAATAGCTCTCTGTGTAACACTTCACTACTGTTATCAGGCTGAGTGCTGCGGGAACCCACGGTGATATTACAGACCTCAGATGACAGTGTTCGTGATTGGTCAGGGTTTGTAACTCTGTCAGGTTGTTTTGTCTGTTGTTGTGGAAGAGAAGCTTCACCTGGAGGACCTTCTCTTCTAACCATGCTTTGGTCAATGCCTGGTTTGCAGACTTTGCTACTTTTAGAGTTTTTGGAAAAAGATGCGATGCTCTTCACAGATGTCTCAGAAGCAGAGGAAACAGCACTACTACTGCTGCTAGGCATCCCAACATCTTTCTGAAGGATCTCCAGAAGCTGCTGGGCAGGAATATCCTTATTCAGAAAGAAGGTCTCATCTTCTACAGCCTTTCCTACTAGCTTGTCTAGAGTGTTAGTAAGTGTCACCGAGACCTTCTCTTTGCTACTTGCATCATCTCTGGATGGTCCATCCTGTCTGTCAGTGGTGGCAGTCAGTCGGGAATGAACTATTTCCTCTCGTCTGCCTTCATCCCCTGGTGACAAACTGTGCTGGGACAGAGAGCAGCGGCTTGCTCCTTCTTCAGAAAGGATAGTTGCCTGAGCCAAAGGGTGCTGGGACAGTGAGCCACACTCAGACGCCTGAGTAGTAGCATCCTGGAGTGGAAAGTGAAACCTGTCTGTTGCCATGGAAATGTCTGGGTATGCCCTTGAAAAAGCAAAATGAATAAATATAAAAAAAATCTTAACTTCCCATCATTCAAATGACACATTGTGCATAATTGGCTTTTAATTGATATTAATTTTACCTTAAAGGGGCAAACTCATTGTCACTTTGTTGGAATAAAGAATATTCAGTGAAGTTGTGTTCCATTCCAGCGTTTACAGGCAACAGCAAAAGGGCCGGAGACAAGTTACTGTCCTGAAATTCTGATGATACAGAAACTGCTGAATGTTATCCAAAGGCACCATAAACAGACATACAACTTACAACTGTAACATAGATCCTTTAAACTTAATTTATGCAAGCCCTCAGTGCCTCAAACGTCCCATAATCATGAGATCCAGTGTGATGCATTATTAACTAGACAACTTGAAACATGATTTTCCATACCTATATAGATTTCATAAAAGTAGACAAAAATATTTACATAAATACATACCAAAGTATATTTTATGCTTTGAGTCAAAACCGCATATTTCGAGTAGTACATCAATTCAGCATCACTTAATCAATATAACAACAAAAAAAGCAGAAGAGAGACTGAAATTCATTGTTTTAGTTTTTTTAAGTACTTACGCATCTCCAAAGAGTGTCTCTCCAGCTGTTGTAGCTCCGAGTCATTTCTTGACAGCTTGGGCTGCCTCTGGTCCCGACTTGCACTGCGATGACTTTGAGGTCCCAGTTGGTTTATGGATGACTGTCCAACAGACTGAATGCCATCTTCATCTGCTGGCAACTGAGGAGATGCCACCACCCTCTGTGAACCGAATAACCAAACAAAGTAACTCACTTACTGTCCTCTTGTGCCATTTAACACTGCCTTGTAACCTTAAACACAAGAAAACTGTCAAACAGTTTCTTTTGGAGGCTTAAATCAACAACTGATCGTTCATTTATCTGTTTAGGCATTCTTGTAACAAATATAATTTCAATTGCTTTGACATGGTAGCGGACGAAATCATATGAACATTTCATGGGAAGGGGCATCATGCATGAAGAACTGAATCACAAATAAAAACACTAATGTAGAGCCTTATTCGGTTGAATGCCAATTGACAGCATTCGTCACACACCTATTGTCTATAATGTACGTATCTGTTGTATCCCTTTATTGTTAGTTTCAGTTTGTAACCACCCTTTCCCTTTTTCAGTGCCATTTGTAAAAAAAAAAAAACAAAAAAAAAAAACTATCATTCTTTGAAGCTGATTAACTTTGTGTTCAAGAAGAGTGGAAACTGCCAGATCACTGTAATAAGCAAATGTCAAATGCAGCTAAAGGGAAGTCAATCTCACTGGGTTTCTGCAGAATTCACCAAGTTAAATTTAAGACTTTTTAAGAGCTTCTAAACACTACAAGTACCACAAGTTGAGGATAAATTACTTTCTCAAGAATTTAACTAAATTTTTTTATAAATCACAATCAACTCGTTGATAAGTATAGCAACAAGTTAGCTAGAGGCAACAGGTTGCTGTTAGTTAGCTTGCTGATAAACACGTCCCTACGCTTAGTACTAAATGCATACGTTAACATTATGTTGCAACTAAGTACCCGCCAGGCATTCGTGCTACCATCATTACTGACAATAGAAATGCAATATTTTATCCGACAATGAGAAAACGTTTGAGAGTTTAACCGTTTGTTTGTCGGCCGATACATTAGCTAACAACTTAGCAAAGCGGTTAGCAGCTAGCTAGCCGCCTACAACCGCCAAAGCTGGGTAAACTTTAGCCAGGCTTCTGTGAAAGCGTACCAAAGGAAGACACAAACACGCAGCATAACGTAATCTTCACACCAGGAATCAGATTAAACTTACACAAATGACCTGTGGAAGCTCCATGTTGGTGTTGTTGTGGTCAGTCCGCCACTGTGAGCGCGCTTCCCCAGCTTGTATCCAAGGAGCGTTGCTAGGATGTATTCGCGCGAGACGGGATTTGAACTGAAGAACCCCATAGATCGTATGGTGATTAGATGGATCACTTCCTGTATTTAAAAAGTTCAAAAACGGTGGGAATTCACCCCGTCCACCCTTTTTCGGTCAGTTGGCATGCCTCTACAGTCGTTTTGTGTTACTTTTTGGTTGTTTTTTTACCTGCTTAAGGTCACTTTGTTGTAAGTTTATTTGCTTTTATAGTTGTTTTATAGTTTACAGTCAGTACATTGGATCATGGTTAAATACCCTGACTGACTAGATAGAAAGTCCAGTGCAATCTGACATTATCCAATACCACTACCACCAAGGAAGGTATTTAGTTTAGGTTGAAACTCTGTGTGGATTCTCAGTTGCAGTTTTTGAGGAAGCAGTTTGTGGTGTCATTTGATATGAATGTTAATTTAAAAAGATGGTCCTCAAACACTGCTGGTGGGCAAAAATATTAGAAAAAAGTTTACATATAATACAACATAACACATTATTGCAGCTTTATAGGGTGCTCAGAAATGAAAAAAGTTAATTGTTTATTTTCTTAATCCACAGAAATAACAACATAATTCAACATCGACTCCAAACATGTCCAATATTTGTTAAAAGTTACTCAATATATCCGATGAGAAATCCTAAACACGTCATAGACTTCGCATTCAAATCCCGCCTACTTTACCATGATTGACAGCACAGATATCAAATCACAACACTGAACTGGAACAAAGCCCAATGACTGTTGACGCTGCTCTTATAAAAGCCTGTAAGGTTTGAATCAGGGTATAAAAACTCAAAACATCAAACACGGAAAGGAGAAGGAAATAGTCATCGATGTACAATAACCAACACACCGAGCAACAAACCAACAGCTGACAAATCAATTAAACATCATGTCAAGAAGGAAGGACATTGTAAAAGGTGAGAATAACACAGTGTTTGTAATTTGTTAGCTTTATAGCTCATTCATCGCTCAGTTTCATTTACTGAGAACTCGACCCGTATCAGCAAATGTGTCGCAAGATAGCTTTCCAGCTAGCTAGCTAGCTTACACTGTGGCACCAAATCAGTCGTAATGTAACTGTGCCAACCGTAGCTTTGTGACGTCACAGTCACATGAGTCAAAAATTACGCGTCTTTTATGTATTTTAACAACGTCTTGTCTCTACCTGTCAGGGGGTGCACCTATACAGAGAATTCGAGAAAACTCGAGACTAATGCGCACCCACGTGAGTATGATTCAAGCACCTGAAAACTTAAATTATGTTTTTTTTTTTTTTTTTTTTAATGCTGTGGCATAACAGGTATTTCCGGTTTTGAGCGCACCGCTGATATCATGCCAACAAGGTTCTCCTTTACTAACACAATTGGTGATGTGACTACAAGAGACTATAGTTGCCAGGTGTGGCAGTTAATAATAAAATCTGTTTACGTAATAAGGAAAACACCTATTACATCCAGTTGTCAGTTTATTAGGAACACCTGGCTAAAACTAGTCTGTCCTCCCTTAATGAAGTGAACTGACCATTATTCCATTTTGAAGTGTTGGTCTTGTAGATGGACTCAAAATCTAGTTTTATTAAATTGATATTGAGTTGACCTGTTGTAAAGTTCTGTTTTATCAATCACAAAAGTGCTCTAAGGCTGGAAACGACCATTATTTTCATTATCAGTAGGGCCTATTCTCTTTTAATAATTGATTATTTGGTGTATTTAATATCCAAAAATATTACATTTTTGTCTTTGGGTGTCTTTTCTATCTACTATCATGTATGTCCAAGAAAAGCATCAAATCTTCATATCTAAGAAGCTGGGGCCAGTAAATGTTCAGCATTTTTATGTTTGAAATTTATTATCAACATACTTGATGATTAATTTTCTTGATTCATCTACTAATAGTTCCAGCTCTAGCTGCAACTAACAGGTAATTGATTGTGTGGTCTATGTAAGGTCAGAAAACTGACATGTTCAGCACGATTCCCTGAAGTTCAAGTCCAAAACTGTCTAAAATCCAAAGATAAAGAAACAGAAAAGCAGCAAGTCCTCACGTTTGAGAAGCTGCGAATATTTAGTATTTTTGCTTGATGGCGAGTTTCTTGATGTTCGAATAATCAAGTAGTCATACTACCCTGTAATTATGATATAACAAAAATCTAAATCCAAGCGTACATCTGTCTCAACATTACAATATCAATATCACCTACCAGCTCGTATGGTAACTGCATAAAATGATGGGAAACACAGTTGAAGCAGGAAGCAGTTTTACTCAGGAGACAGCCTTTAGTGTGTGTACAACATGGGTACAATCACAAAATAAATAATCAACTGGTTGTTTGAACTCTACATTGATGGATTAATTTTAAGTTGTTGATCTTTCTTCATTTCAGGAAACAATGGTGGATTATATAAATGGACGTCATCCTAATGACTCCATCATGAATGTCTTAACCTCTGGTTTATTTGGTAAGGCTTTTTCTTAATAGGCTGTTAATGTTTATTCTAAAGTGACGGATGTTGATCAGCTGGTCATCTCTGGAGCCAGGCTGCTAGCTAGTGACATGACTGGCTGGTCTCGCCCACTTGTTGGGTCCTCACATCTATGAAAGCACTGAAGCATATTTCCAAACAAACATTATTTGAATAGATGAACCGCATAATCGAAAAGCAAATATTGACTTTTGTCACCTGGGGGAGGACTTTATAAAGTCCAAAGAGGGAGCTCCTAAAGTATCCTCAATAAAAAGGGTGGAGCAAAAACACTTATCTTTACTTTTTCTAGATGTGGACTTTGAAATGAAACGGTACTTTGGCTGTGACTGATGCCGTTTCACTACAGCACAAGATTGAGAAAGGCCTAGTTAAGACAGAGGAGATGGGTTAACCTGTGGCTTTTACTGAAATCCTACTTCATTTGGGAAATGTAAGTCGGAAGACGAAGGCAAAGGAAAGACTAGTTTGTGTAAAATGTCCAACCTAGGTGGAAAGTAAAAGTGTTTGACATTGTTTGATTGTGGAGATAATGTTTCACATTTACAGTCTCCACCTGGAACTTGGTTGTTCGAATGAAAAGTGACACAAATAGTTGAGCTACTGAGAGAAAATCCAAACCCTGGCTCCTCTCACCTCCACAACAGTCACAGGGTGACGGTCAAATTAACTTCAGAGAGTCACCGGTCTAATCCGGCCTCTTCCTAATCCAGTGGTGGAAAGTTGAGGGTGGAGCAGGTTTCTGAAGCCATTTGACTGTCTAATAAACTGTTTAGATGAAGTACTGTTGCCATTATCCACCAAGCTCTTTCAGGCTGAGAAGAGTTAATGACCACACTGAGATAAAACAGATTTTTTCACCCTGTTCTTTTTTAATATTGTGATCAAAATCTCTTTTGGGGTTCAGATGTTTATCTTCACTAGAATAAATTTCTGTGTTTGTCTTGTCAGGTCTAGATTTTAGATCCTACGACCTGAATGACGACATCATATATTCCGACGAGGACGATGATGAAGATGATGATGATTCTTTTTATTCACACATGGCTGCTCACAGGCCTTTAGAGCCACATCCGCGAATAACACAACTCACTGACGAGGTAACGCACTTCTGCTTTTGTTTTTTTTGGGGTTTTTTTTTTTTGGACAGGATAGTAGAGAGACAGGAAATGGGGGAGGCGGAGAGGGGGAATGACATGCAGCAAAGAGACGTCCGATGCGGGACTCAAACCAGGGCCAACTGTACACATGGGGCGCCTGCTTAGACCACTACGCCACACATGCACTTCTGCTTTTAAATTAATCTTGTGAATTTCTTGAACATTGTCTTAATTTACAGATTTTTTTTTATTTATTTTGTTTGTTTCAGGAGGCTGATAAACATGCAAAGGAACTGATAGCAGAAGAAGAGCGGCGTAAGGAGAAAACGGAGAAGAACAAGCGTAAAAAAATGGTCAGTGTTGATTTAATTCAGATGTTTAAATGAATGTTGTTTTTATTTTGACAGCGCCTCACAACAGATTTGTCTTCTTTCTGTTATAGCGTAAAAAAGAGAAGAAACGACTAGAGAAGGAGAATGCATCAAAAGACATTTTACCTGTAAGTCTTGTTTTATTCATTGCTGTGAATTACAATAGATAACAAGTCTTATACTAGGCCATTCTGATCATTTGTAATGTCATTTTTTTAAAATTATTTTTTGGTTATTTCAGGAGGAAGAACAAGGCAAGTCCGACTCCTCAGAAAATAAGGAACAAAATCCTATTTTTGAAAGTAATGCAGAAGCAAATGAATTTCCTGAATGTGGTAAAACTCAAAATGGACCTGCGGCTGCTGGAGGTGACGGAAGCGGTGGTAATAATATAGGAGAAGAAAATCTTGTGAAAATGAATAAGAAAGAAGACGAGGAGCAAAAGGTTTGTGAATAATTTACATTTCCGTTTTGTGTGACGTTGTGGAACAAAATTACCGTGGGTTTCTTTTTAATGTGCTGATGAGGAAAAGAAAGGAAAAAGTATATTACTGTGAATAGTATAGTGAATTACATGATACCTCAACAGTTATTTATTTCCTTATATTATGCCCCTCTAATGTTTGCAAATAAGGAGGATAAAAATTGGAAACACTATCACTGACTATAACCTCCAGTAATTAGCAACCAATTGAATTTACAGTTTCAACAGAATCTACTAAATTGTAAAAGATTGCACAGATGTACCTAATAAAATGGCCACTGAGTGTAATTTCCAATAAATTAGAAATAAATAATAATAAACAAACTGACACACAATGAATATGGGGTCCCTGATGGTCTAGGGCAGTTGCACTGTTACTGGTGTTGTTGTTTTATATCCCACAATGTTTCCACACTAATATTGTTGTTGTGTGAATGTGGTTAGAGAATAAGTGAGGGTATGTGCAGAATTGGAGGTTTAATTCAGTAGGCAACACTAAATGGAGTGTGTTCAGTTGTCAGTCTGAATCTGGTTTGTGGTTTCTGTCAGATCAATGCATCTAGACGTAGTGCTGTCTATTCTTTATCACGATTTCACGACTTTTTCATAAGGAGTGCTTCGCAGAGGATTATCCTAAAGCGACCATCTTGTTTTATCATCCACAGGATTTGGATTTAAATAATTCATGTGCTTCTACTGCTAAATCGGTGCCTGAGGAGACGTGTAACCAAAAGCCTGCAAAAGACAGAAAAAAGGAAAAAAGTAAATTATCTGAAACTCAGCTGCTCGAAGAGGAAAAACCAAAAATTGTGGAAAAACCTGAAGTCCAAAAGAATCAGGAGGAGAAACATGAACCCAGTAAAGAGGTGGGGACACTGAAAACGGCAGTTGCTGAAATTCTTAAACCTACTTTGAATTCTTACTGTGATTGTGTTTTGTGGTAAATAGCAATTACCTATTATAGCAATAAAAAATATTAAATAAATATTTTAACTTATCATCAGCTCAGAAAAACAAGAACCCAATTTTTCCTATAGAAGTCTGACACTTAAATATACCTTTTTATGAATAATAACCAGTTGGACTTGGTTACTTAGCAACATGCAAATTCACCATTTCCTGTAGTGCTTGCACAAACTAATGGACTAACACTATTTTTTTTAACAGAAAACAGTAGATCCAACTGCAGAGGAGTATGCAAGAAGAAGCAGAGAGCTGGCTGGTAAGTTACAGTTCCCATTAACATTTTGTTTTTATCGTGACTTGGACATAAAACAAACAAACAAACATGTGAAAGTCCTGACTCAACCGGCACCACCGTGCCTCCTCTTCCTCCCAGCTACAGGAAATCGTCTGGCTGCCTCTCGTCAGTATGACATGGCAGTGAAGTGCTTTACAGACGCAATTAAATTCAACCCAAAGGAATTTAGGTAAGAAGGTGGACTTAATTTGACTTCGGCCTTTCTATTTTTAAAGCACCTCGAAGCAGCGGTGACTATTAATGACTTATGTTTCAGGTTGTTTGGGAATCGGTCCCTCTGTTATGAAAGACTGCAGCAGTATGAAAACGCTCTCAGGGATGCTGATCTAGCACTTTCCATGGAGCCAAACTGGATAAAAGGTTTATTTAGGAAAGGGAAAGCTCTGTGCGGGCTCAAGGTAAATCACTGCACCTGCATCCAGTTAACACTGCTTTCCATGTACTGCTACTGTTTTTTATTATTTGCTTCCAGATACTTAGAATACTTGTAATGTTTTCTTTTTATTTATAGCTTCTCTAAATGTTGCAAGTGGCTCGACATTTTTACAAACGCACCTATAAAATCTACAGTCCTGACAAAACTGTGAAACTTAGTGTTATTTAACAGATGTCTTCTTCTATGGGAGATTTTTATTCCTCCGTTTCCCAACATTACCAATGCTTCCATAAAGGTTTAAGTACTTTATTACTTGGTCTTAGATTTGTTTTTAAATCCTGTGATCATTCCTTCACTTCTGCAGAAATACTATGAGGCCTCGCTGATCTATAGGGAGGTGTTGAATCTGGACAGTTCGAGCGCTGAAGCCACGCAAGAGCTCAAACGAGCGCAGACATTGCACCTCATGGTAGGAAAACTCATTTGTGGCTTTAATGTCTGTACGCTGGTATCTCATCAGCCTAAGAGATTGTCTTTGCGTCTCCATTTTAGGAAATGGGCTTCACCTGGCCACAGAGCACCGAGGCCTTGAGAGCTCACGCCACATTAGAGGAAGCCGTTGAAGCTCTGTTTGCTGGCGACGGTAACCAGTGTCCTCCAGGTAAATGTCACAAAACGCTTCTCAAAGATGAAAGCTGTGACTGACGTCCTGGTGCTTGAGCTCTTTCACTGTTCGCTCTCTTCAGACGCCGGTGCCAGTTGGGACAACGCAGAACAACCAGTGGTGCAGGAAGAAGTTGAGGATGAGGGAGAGTGGATTGTCCTACAAGCGAGCCGTCCTCGAATGCAGCAGGTCAGAGATTTCGACGCTCTGGTCCACAGCCGATCGAAATCTCAGTCGCCAACCCCTCATTCAAGGAATTCTGTGAAACCGTAAGTTCAGTGGTTTGTTATTAATGTGTATTTTTATCCTCCGATCATAAACTAATCGTAAATTTAAGAACATGTAGGAAAATGCCCTTAAATTCTAAGGCGACCTCGCATTCCTCATTTTGTTCTGACTAACGGTACAAAGACGTTCAAACTGGGACCGGAGGGTGACTCATGATGAGTCATCACATCGCCTTAGCTCTAGATTTGTCATTTCCGAGGTGAATTAAAAGTGACCGTCCTTTCGGAGTGATCGCATATTTGAGTTTAGGGTGTTCAGGGTGATTTGCTGAAATGTACCCAGAATGCAACATGATTTTAAGTTGTTGTTTCGTCTCTTCTCTTTTGCATGAAGGGAGCTTTTCTCCATTTGGGTTGGATCCTTGGCTCCTGCTGTCACCTACGCAATACTTCACGAGCTCTTCAGCAGGTGACGTACCTCAGTCTGAGCTGCTTCACGCCTCCGAGCATGTTTTTGGTTTTAAGATCTCATTCAGCATTTTGTCAGAATCAGATTCTTCTTCTTCAGATATTTAACGGATGAAGCTTAAATTCCTGGATTGTTGAAATCTCACGTTTCTCTCTTCATCTCTGTTTGTTCAGTTGATGTAATTACACTCTCCCTTCTCTCTCCGTCACAGAGTCGGGGCAGTTTACAGCATCAAGATGCTGCTGGAACATCAATGTGCCTTTGTGAACTACACAAGAAAGGAAGACTGTGACAGAGCCATTCAGTGTTTTAATGTGAGTGTCTTGTTTATTTACTAAAGCCCCATTCAGGGCGAAGTGGGGAATAATTTAACTCATTGTTTCGGATGGCATTTTAACCATCGGGAAATTGGCCGACATGACAACAGCATGTTTGATGATATTTTAAGTCTTGCTCTCTTGTTGGCTTTGCAGAAAAACAGTTGTTAATTGCGGCTGTAATGAAAATTACCCCCATAGATCTAAATCCAGTCTGAACAGGGCGTCATTGATATATTATGTTTGTTTGTCTGACTCGTCAGCAACAACAGTAGAACATGTCATGTCGTGTTGTAATAGTTCTTGTTTTAAGTCATAATGTTCCTCTAGGGCGTCGTTCAGTGTGACCAAGGTCGAACTTTTCAGCTGGAGCCACAAAGTAAAATGTTTTTTAAAAAATGTGTAGATTCCCTGGATATTAGAAATGACACTCAAAGGCACTGAAGTCGCAGACGGATGGAAAATATTCCTGTAGAAAATGCAAAGTAAAGACAGAAACCAGAAACTATCTTAGGTCGTTCACAACTTGGCAGATTGTAGAGGTATCTAAGTAGAGCAGGAAGTTGGAGAAAGATATTTTGATTGTATGTTATTAAAGCCGTGACTGACAACTGCAGCTTTCACTCTGTAAAGTTTTTCTTGCTTTAAAGTTCGTCTGCTTCTCTAAAACCGTAGCATTATTTCCCGTCGTACAGAAATCAATCTTGACATTAATCTGTTGTTTCTCTGCTCGGAACAGCTCGAATACGTGTTAGAAAAATAAACCACACATTCATGTAAAGCTTGTGTTTTCTGACACAGTGATTTTACACCTTTACAAGGAAATGTGGTGAACCAGTTGATTAGTAAACAGAAAATAAATTGGTAACTATTATGAGAATTGATTAAAGGTTGAAGTAATATTTCTTTTTTTTAGTTCTTATAAATTCAGTGTCTTTGGGTTTTGGACTTTTAGTCAGATAAAAGAAGATATTTAAAGACGTCACTTTGGGTTCTGGGAAACTGGTTTTCGCTATTTTCTGACATTTTATAGACCAAATAATTGCAAGATTATTTTTTTGGGAAATGGATAATTATTTTTTCCATGTCTGGCCAGGAGTTTTACTTTTTACAAACATGTTAAAGAACGCAGACTACGAAGTTCTGCAGATGTTAACTGTCTGTCTCCTCCTCAGGGAATGGTGGTAGAAGGGGCTCCACTAGCTGTAAGATATCCCAGTAGAGGCCACAATGGCCTGGGCACGTACAAATCAGCTGCCAACGACCCCTTTTCACGGCCTGGGTAAGAACATTTTCACTTTGTTTTTTTTCTTAGATTTTACTCATCGTCAAGTGTAAAATGATTAAATCACCCATGTCCCAAACTTCCCTTCACAGTGAAGTATATTAGATCTAGTATTACACTTTCCCTGTCCATATTAGTTATTTTGCTCATCTGTTTCCATTATTAGTTAAAGAAGAACCTTCTGCTCCCGACATCCTGTAAAACATCCCTATAATTTAATCTTGAAGTGACAGTTTTTTTGTTTTATTTTCCCTGTTGTTGTAGCCCATACAAGAAGGAGTGCTTTTTCTGGAGGACCACGGGCTGCACGAGGTCGGATTGCACTTTCAGACACGTTCCAGAGCACAAGAACATCGACAAGGATAAATTCACCGGTCGACTGGGTCATATCAACATGTAGGAAATCAAAAATGCCAAGAAAACGCTGAGGTTTGACACTGTGGTGGTGCCAACCCGGGCTGTTTATAGTCGCCTCTGTTTTGCTCTTGGCTTTGGTTCTTGTGACGGTTCGACTGCAGAAAGAAAAAAGAAAACTTGTGTTTGACATCCTGCTGCAGTTTCGAAAGTTTTTGCACTTTGACGGCCCACCACTGTTGCATGAAAACAAAGGACACACCAAAATGCATCAATGCTACTGTATTATAGTAATAATTCATGTGCCTTTTTATAGATACATTTAATATGTGCATCAAGCTATGATTGTTCCTTTGCAATTTTGTCAGGGATTATTTATGATCTGATCTGTTTAAAGATTGTGTTTAAAACTCTTGCTTTTTACTTTCATTGCATTTTAAAAATAGAACGGACAGATATTTAACAGATAACTTCTGAACAGATATAACAGATATTAACAGATATTTCTGTTGACTTTCAGTCACCACCAGGTGGCAGCATCGCTTTTATCCCTTAACTTTAGGGAAACAAACTGTTCTGCTTTAATTTTAAAGGCTGTGATTGATGAGTAGTTATGCTGTAGGCACATTTATTGTGCCATGTTTAATTTTTGAATCTGTGAATAAGACTGCTGGGTTTGTTTTGTGTGTTGGGTGACTAATGGTTCAGCTGTGTGCGTTATGTATAAATTTTGACTTGCCCAGTCTGGGATCTGATCTGTTTAAGTTGAGTGTCGTACAACAAGTGCCCTTTAGTAGCACAATGGCTGCAGTTTTTATCACGGATGAGCCCAGAGGGAATTAAAGCCTCAACTGTGAGTGTTTTAATGTCATGCACATTAATATATACAGTACAAGACCAAAGACTGGGAGTAGGTGGAATAGTATAGATAAGCCTGGATATGACTCACTACACAGAATAATGAAGTCAGTCTCAAGGCTAAAGCACGATTCATGAGCAGGAGTATTCAAGCCTCAGCGTGCACCTCGGTATAATTTGAGATATCACTGTGAGGGAAGAAGAAGGCAGGAATTGAGAGTGAGAGAGACTCTGGCTCTTTGCCGTCCCATCACCAAAACACCACCAGATTAATCCGGGCAGCAGCTGTGTATCCTGTTGCAGTGTCCTTGAGTGAGAAGCCCTCCAGTCTTAGGTTAGCCTGAGTTTTAGAGTGCCAGTTAAAAGCCTGAAAAGTAACTATTGTCTCTGAGATTTTATCTTAAGCGAGTCCCTCTAAGCCTAAAATGCCTCGTTTCATTCTCCCTGACTGTGTCTCTTCGCCGTTAATGTGGGTGGGATTTGTGTAGATCCCTCTCTGCTAAAGCCCAGCAGGTTTGTTATTTGACTCAAACAGTTCAAGGTCACTGTAGTGACTCCTGTTACGCAATGTTTGGGGTGTGAATTACAAAAACCCTCCCAAAGAGCTGAATAATTACCTAAAAACGAGGTTGGGAGCAGAGAAAAAAGTTGAGGCGTTTTAGCTGTGGAAAGTGCTTAGTCTCGACCTTACAGGCAGAGCAGCTGTACTAGTGGGCATTAATTGGCTGATGGTGGCATACCTCACAAAGCCCTTTTGATCTGTGTGAGATCTGAGAGCATGAAAGGCCTGTAACACTAATAACATGAACTCTGGTTGAACCCATAGGCAGCACTGGGACATGTGGTTGATATATTACCAACCTACAAAATGGGTCTATATTTAATCTTATTGGTTTGCTTGGCTTTGCCCCACTAGAAACCTGTTCAAATGTAGATAAAGACAGATAAGAGCTTAAGGGTTCACAAACTGGCTGGAATCAACATCCCACCACTCTGGGCCGGACGAAGCCAATCCCTTATTTAACCAAAGCAAACACCAGGAAGATTAAGTGCATCTTGTTAAAAGGCTGCCTGGTTTGTAGAGCTTTTAACAGATTTCTCTTTTCTCTCTCCCGACCAACAGGACGGAGGGGGGGGGGGGGGGGGGGGGGGGCATAGTAACAGAAATTAAAAAGCGGACATGACATGTTGCTCTCCCACTCTTCGCTTTGTGATATATGACTATGCAGCAAAAACTCTCCTCACTCCTCCTGAGACGTTTTCAGTCACAGTAATTGAATTCTTTTAGCGCAGGGGTACATAATCAAATTTTTATTCTAATTCTGTGGTTTCCCTCCGCTGGTAAATAAACTATTGATGTGACAAGAGGGAGTAGCTGAGTCACGCTGTACATCAACAGTCTGATTTGCTTCTCAGGAAGCCAAAATAAATGCTCCACTGCAGGTTTGCAGCTGCTCAGCTTACAGGCCTCTGCTCGAACCTCACAACCTCTCCTGCAGAGCTGCTGCTGCTGTTTGACTGTCCTCTGTAAAGGAGTGACACTTCAAACGGCTCAGTGTGTGGATTTTGGAGAAACACACCAAAGTTTTTGTTGTTTTTGTTGTTTTTGTTCCACATTTAATTTACCTCAAAATGATCGCAGGGACATTGCAATGTAAAGGCATCATCATTTGGACGTGCACATGTGATTACAACACACCCACACAGTCCTGAAGATGATTACTTGGGTTTCTATCTTAAATAATAGTGTGTTTTTCTTTCCCTTAAGCTTGAATTTATTTAAAATGATATTAACATATCATATATTAACACATACAAAAAGACACTCTTGCTGTTTTTCATCAGAGCTATCCTCACTTTTCCCAGATGAAATGTTTGAAGAATTTAATTTCAGAATATCAATGTTTAAGTTTGTTGCTGTCATTCATATTTACCCAGAAATGTCTTTTTAAATTATTGATCATCTTGGTGTTTTGTAAAAGTGATCCATATTGTGCTTTGTTCAAAATGTAGATAAATAATTTTGGATGAAATGATGGCGTCTGCAGGTCGTAAAGAGCGCGATAACTGAGATCAACAAGATGTTGTGATGGAAGACTCACACAATGGGGAGGCATCTGGTTCTCTGCAGTCTCTTCCCAACCCTGGCTGGATTCCTTTGTTGTTCTGTGAAATGAATACAGTAATTGTCACAATGAGAAATTGACCTTCCTTTTAATCTAGACAGAGGCCCCCTTAACAAGTTAAAATAGCACAAACCCAATTAGGGAATTGATTGCTTGCTTTCATTTTCCTCATTTGCATCAGGGTCATATAGAGAAGATAAATTAATGGCTAGTCTTTTGTCCACACTGTCATTCCTTGCTTGCGGAGTATCTAATGCTAAGAAATGAGCAGGAGCAGCTTTTGTCTCCCCTTGACGAACTCATGCTGATAATCTGCTGTACAGAACATTAAAAAGTTGTCACTCTTTTCCACTGCTGTAAAAAAAAACAAAAAACATACGTTTTTATGTTTATGAGAAAATGATGCATCATTCAAAGGACAGATCGTGTTTATTTAAGTTAAAACGTCTTTATTTAGTATCGAACAAACTCAAATACTGAAAATAAGAGTTACTATCCAAAAGACTACAAGCTGTGACTTTAGATGCAAATCACGTCTCTTTAACTCTTTATAGTAATTTTGGGTTGTAGTTTATGTGGCTGGTTTGTCTTGATTTATGAATATTCATATAAACAAACCTAGTTTATCAGATTTTTGAAAACCACATGAGTATCCCTTACTACCCGACATCTGTGTTACAGTTCTGTTAATATAGACTTGTGTGGGTCCGTCGCCCGTTGACTTCCATTAACTCTGTTCATGATAGTCTAGAGGAATATCAGATAAAAGACAAATGCTGCTACTGAAACATCTCTTAAAATAAAACAAAAACTCTTGCAAAAACATTGTCAAACCCACAGTCAGTGTGGTTTATTGTAAAAGCTTGTGCAGCCAATAGAAGTCAGCCAGCAGTGAAAACACTAACAGGTTAGAAAAATATATAATATCACCAGATTTATCTTTTAAAATATTAGTTTTTTGCCTGAAAAGAAAAAGAAAAAAAGCATTTAAACTATTGCACAACAGTTTCTTAAGCAGCAGTAATATAAAGATTACAACAGTTGAAGTTAATGGGTTAAAACAACATCCTGGTGATCCTCTTCACACCCACGTCTCTATGTTTCTGCACATACAGTATGTTCAATAAAACTGTTGGACTACATCCATAATGTAAATCCCCGTGTTTATTTTCATCTGAATAAATTATTCAAGTGTGTTTTTTTTGTTGTTTTTTTTTAATGCATGTATGTGCGCATTTATGTTCCCACACTGAGCGGCTGCAGGGCGACAGGGAGGATAATGGCATTGACTCCCTTTGTTGTCGTCCTTGATAAATGGCAGTTTAAAGGTTGAATCTCACATCTCTTTCATCTCCTTCAGACGTGCACGGGCACAAATTCTGAGCGTTGTCACTTTATTTTGGTCTTTGTCGCCGTGATCGATTGAGAAATGGCCTGTATGGCAGAGCGCAGTGTCATTAACATGATTAGAGGCTTGTAAACAGAGAGGGCCTTTGGGTTTTCAAGGCACCACTGCACACAACGTGATGCAAAGCTGGGCATGCCTCAACCTGCGTCTCCTTGAAGCATTTACGTGACCACAAGTTAGGTTGTATTTCATCTTGCTATCGACCTACATATCTGGAGGTAGCATGTTCAAGGGCATGAAAAATGTCACGGCCTGCAAATCCTCTCATTGTTGCCTCAAGCAGTTTGACTTCCAATAATTGATGTCCATTTCCATACATCATCACCCTTGTTCCTGCAGAACTCTTAATGCCAAATCTCTTTCACACTTGTCCAGTGGCTTTCTTCCGTTTTGTGTCATTCATTTCTCAAAAAAAACATAGTAGATTAACCTCTACGACGCTGAATGAAATAATGTCGCCATTAATCTGCAGGTTATTCCTCGGACAGTGATTTATAACAGGAGACACTTGTAATAAAAGTTTGCCCTCCAGGCTTCGCCAAACTATGTGCTTCCTGTACAAATGAAACCTGCTTCCTTTAATACAGATAATGCTGAGTGGCGTGTCAGCTCAGTTAAAGTGTTCTATTAAAAAGGATTGGAGTTTATGAATGGGTAAGGAACAATGATTCACTGCAGATTTCTGTCACTCAGTCCTTAAAGGCATCAATCTAGTCAAATTTATCTTCATTACTTAACCAGTTTGCACAGCGCCAAGCTTTATTGTTGAAGCACCTTGTGTATGAGTGAGACAAGGCAAACAAGGCGGTTTGCTGTGTAATGTTTACCACCCATTTAAGAAGCACTGAGGAGGCTGTTTATCTCTCTTCTGGTTATAGAGGCTGTGTAGCAACCAGGATGTCTGGGACGATTTAAGACTTCCTCCTGCTCGCCTGCTTGCTTTGCCTGTTTGAAAATGCTGCAGAGGATCCATCTATTCCTCCCGTTGTAATGAACCTCCCTGGGGGCCCGGGCGCACCATGTGAAGACGCCTTAGTACCAGAGCGATTCATTACCTCGGAAATGTGAGCTTTTGTTCCGTTTTCAGCAGAGCCCCATTAATCTTGGGCTGCCTCCTGGCATGCAGGCCAGGTACTGCTTAGGTAATTACAGTTAATCATCATTCAGACGTGCACATGGACTGCGGGCTCTGCGCAGGGGCAAATCTACCCCCTTACATTGCTGTTTACCCCCCTCTAACTGTAGCTGTGCATCCCAGTTTCACCATAAAGAACATTTCTGACTTTTTTTTTTTGTCTTGGTAAGACTTTTGGTAATTGTGTCCGGTAAGATTTGGTTGTCCGGTTGTACAGTAGCTTCCCCTGCACAAACAAGTAAACACCCCAGCGCCGCCTCACAGGCCCCCACCGAACATTTCCCCTATCCAGCTGTCACTGCTGCACAGTTACTGGAGCCTACTGTTCACCTGCCGATTATGATTGTGATTAATGGACAGATTATAAGAAGGATGATTTTCAGGAGCAACAAGCAGAAAGAGGCCATCTGTATCTCGGCGTCCCGCAGCAGAGGAACACGGGGAGACGGATAACTTCATCATCCATGGTTCCTACTGTCTGTGAAAACATGGAGAGCTAAATATATATTCAGAGCTGAAGCAACTGTTTCAGACATTTTTGGACTCGTTTGTGGTGTGGCTCTAGGAATGCTAATGTTGGTCCATTGGATGGATTACTAGGAAATTTTGTACAAACATTCATGATCCTCAGATGATGAACCCACATTTCCCCCAGCAGCATCATCAGGTTGACATTTATGGTTTTCGGTGAAATGTCTCAACAGCTACGACATAAAAATTTATAAACACATTCATCTAACTAAAGACATTCTTTGTGTTTAGTGCTAATTAGCAAATGCTTGCAAACACAGCAAGCTAAGATGATGGTAAACATCACACCTGATAAACATGAGCATTTTCAAAATGTCACTGTGAGTGTGTTAGCATGCTGATGTTAGCATTTAACCCAAGACTCTCTAGACAATAACCAAAACTTTACCAGTTGCAGCTTCTCAAACGTGAATATTTGCTTGTCTTAGTCTCAATATCTTTTATAATTGTTATTTAAACTACCTCAGTTTAATCATATCAACTGGAAAACTGTGATGGCAATTTTTCGCTATTTTCTGACGTTTTTTTTGGATCCAACCATTTTAATGAATGAAAACTGTAGTTAATTGCACCTATTTTTATATTCAAATTCCAGTAAAGCAATGAAGAAGAATACGAGCTTGGCTGCTGGTGGATGTAGCTGAAAGTGTAATAATAACCCATACTGCATTATTATATAATTCCTTGGGAGAAGAAAGACCATTTCCACTCTGAAAATAATAAAGCACTGCTTTATCATTCAGTATCTATAAAATATTCAGTCAGTAAAGCTTATGATTTCTTATCTTATAATTTCCAAAAAGGGGCGAAAAGAAAAGATTTACTCTGTAGTTATGCATCATCAATGTAAATGCTGTTTTGCTTTTTGGTTTACCTAAACTTAGTGATTATCTGTGTTTCCCAGAATCCCTTTCAGGAGGTGATACTCACTGAATAAACACTGAAAATGTACTAAGAGCAAGAGAAACAGGGAGAGATTCATTGCAGAAGAGGCATGGGAAGTAATTTGTGTTCCCACAGTGGCAGGAAAAGTACCAGACTGTGTGTTAAAGGTCACACCTCTGATTTTGACAGTTAAATGTTGATGCAAATTAGGTCAGGAGCTTTTCTGTTTTGACTAACTAAACGACTGAGATTTACTGCTGGTATCAGAGATTTCTTAAAGATTCCTTTTCGAATCTTGAGAATACAACCTGGCATGCTGATTTTCGTTTTTAGGAGTAGGTGTCACTTTTCAGAAATGTTTCTGCAACAAAACCCTTCAGCTGTGTAGTTCCCCAGAAGAACACTGAGTCAGTCATCCATTCAGCAGATTAAAAATCACACCAGCATCTAGGGAAACTGTGAAGACTCTTGATCAGCTCGTTGTTGCACATTCCTCTAAAGACCAGCCACAAGCTCTCGGGGTATTGATTAACATTTTAGATAAGAGCAAAGAAGAGAATCAATGTATGCTGTTCTATTAGCAAGACATGCCCTTAGCGGTTTGTTGTTTGTAATTTGAATGAAGATAAACCCTGCGCTTAAAGGCTGCAGCAGCAAATGAGATAGTTTGAGTCTGGTTGACCTCATTCAAGGAGAACAAAAGCAAACTCAAACGCGACCGTGCTGTTGTTTGCTTTGCTTGCTTAGAAAAACAAAAACCTGAGATCATAGTAATGGCAAAGTACACTGAAGACGTTTGGGTCCTGTCTGTCGGAGAGGAGAAATGAGTGAGGGCAGCGGTCTGTTATCTGATGTCAGAGGAGGGAAGAAAGCTTTTCTCACAGTTGTTTTTCACCTGTTGGGTTGTGTATTGTTTACAAAGTAGGAAGGAGCTGGAGGACGCACTGACAGCGCCGTCATCCAGTGTTGCAGACACACTCATGCATGCACAGAAAACACTACAGATTCCTCTGATCTCTATTTGCTGGAGGCCAATGTGAAGCAGACATATTGTATTTCTGTGCATGTTGTTTGGTGATGTTCTATACTTTACATATTGTGAAAAAAAAAAAAAAAATCAGTATGCTGAACACATAAACATCTTTTTATTGAGTCCAAAAAAATGTCTCAATATCTTCCAAACACCAACTGCTGAATGCACAAATTCTATAACACTAGAATAAAAGTGTTCGGACACATCTCAGTCAATTGTATCTGACGAGGAACGACATTTAGTTTCTTTGTATGTCTGTCGAGGATATGTGAGGAAAAGACAATAAACCTGAACCTGGACCAAACTGTCAACGCTCACTTGCATTGCTTAAAGAACTGTTGGACGCCTCGGTGGCTCACCTGGTGGCTAACCGCAGCGGCCACGGGTTCGAGTCTGATCTGCGGCCTTTTGCTGCGCATCATTCCTCTCCCTCTCCCTCTCCCTGACTTTCCCGTCTCTCTCTCTCTCTGCACCTGTCAAAATAAAGGCAAAAATGCAAAAAAAAAAACAACTTTAGAAACCGTTAAAGGAGCTTTTCAACAGTATAGCACATCCTTGGAAGACACAAATGACTGTCAACAAATCAGATGTAAGGACAAGGACTAACAATGAACTGATCCATCTAACAGCTGTTGTCTGTGGATCCACAGTCTGGTTATATCTTGTTCCTCTGAGCTCCATCGTTGTCCATAAACTATGAGACTTATGAGTCGAACCGTTGCACTGGGTGACATGTTCCTTCATTACCATGAACACACAAACTGTAGGAGTCAGTTCCACATACACCATCCTGCTGCTGTAAACAGAGATTAAAATTATCCTCCAGAAATACATTATTAACCTCCATTTTGAGTTGTGTTTGTCCAACACTACAGTTTCCAGCTGCTTTAGGAGATAATTTTACCTTTTTAAGAAATGTAACATGCATTTCAGACGTGTTATCTCCAGCAATCTTGGGGCTGAGAGGCTCAGACAGGGAAGGTAAGAGAGACGGACTATCACATTGTTGTTTTTGGTCTTTTCATGGGGTTTAATCACAATAAGAAAGATAAAGAATAACACCAGCCTTGGCCTTGAAAGTTTTAGGAACACAGAATAATGTCATTTATAACATTGTTTTGATTCTGATTACGTAATGCGGAAACAAGCTCCAAATTCTTGCACTGATTGGAGGAGAGCAAACCTCTCAATGAGGCCTCACCGATTGTTTGCTTTTACCTTTGTGTCCTCCACGCCACTGCCACCTTAAATCACAAGACACCTGTCCCTTTGTGTGGTACTTCCCACACACATACACACACACACAGTGCACACACACTAACACACACACACACACACACACCCATTGAAAACCTCTGGGGTTTTCTGCCCAGTCATTTGGCACATTTTTGATGTTGAATCAAAAAAGACAAAATGAGAGAGCGAGGAGGGAGCGGGGAGGGAGAGGGAGCAATCTACGCTTTCCACTCCAGTGAAAGGCACTCTTTGTTGAGCACTCCTGCATCAACCCCGCCTCCCCTCCCCTCCACCACCACCACCACCACCACCCCTCCCTCCGTATCCACTCTTCATCCCCCTCCCCTCCCCTCCTCTCCAAAGCCCGGGTGGATTTTTCATTAAATGCTATCAGAAATGTGACTGGTCCTATTCATAGTCCGATGGAGGGCTGGCTGCGCGGCCGGAGACCAATACCTTCACTGGAGAATGACAGGAATCTGGGCTGTAGGTGAAGGTCCGGGCGGACAGACCAGGCAGACTTTAGAGGACCTGACAGAGAAAGAATAAACGAAAGGAAGCTGCATCACTTATTTCCTCCTCACATTGTTATTTTCTTTGTGTGTAAGAAACCCCCCTTTTCCCTCCATCCTAAATATGTTTGATATATTCCGCTGGACCGATGTGTTCTCGCTCTGATTTCCTCCAGTTAGACCTCCCCTTGTTTGCAGAGGAAAGAAAAACAACCTCACATTTGTTGTATTCAGTGGCAGCTCAGTGTTTTCTCTTGCCGTTCTATGGCTCCCCCAAGTAAGACCTCCTTGTCCTCATTTTCAAAAAGAAAAAAGAGAAGAAAAAGAAGCTACTTAAAGAGTTAAGAGCACTCTGCCTAAACAAAACAACATATTGTGCCACTGTTTCGTCAGACAAACAAGGTGACCAGATCCATCCGCTGTTCATTTCTCACCAAAGGAAAGAGATGAACCTCTCATATTGTTAGAGAGCGGTCGATTATGTCACAGGACAATGGGAGGCAGCGGGTTGGAAGAAAACACAAACAATGATTTCCGCAACAGCAATTTAATCCTCTGGCGTTAAAACCTGACACAAAGTGGACAAAGGCGAGGAGGCTGGCACGAATAAACCCCAGAATCTAAGAGATTAAGCAAAAAAAAAAAAAAAAAAAGGAAAGGAAAGAAAAAAGAGGATCTTTTGTATAAAAAGGTCCTTTATCTGCTTTTGAAGTTGGTGAGACCTGCCAGCCGTCCTCAGCCTCTCTTTGTAACTGGCCCCAATGTCCCACAGCAAACCACCACCTCACTTTCATCTGCCCGTCATCTTAGGGGGCAATTAATGCCATTCAGGTCTACTCACTACACAGAGAGAGGGGGGGGGGGAAGATGGTGGGAAGGCTCATCTACTTGTTGAAGCAGGGACTTGACAACAGTTTAGTGTTGCCTAATTTGGTGCATATAAGGCCAGTGACATTTCTTGATCTGATAAAATTCAGCGGCGCTCCCCTCTCCTCTTATTATTTATATTTGATTGGGCTTGTGTTTACAGGCAGGCGGTGTGGAAACCAGCCAGGCTGTTCCTTAATGAATATTTCACTGCCTTCACACAATAAGCCTCCCATGATAGCCCTGTGAATAACGTCCCGCTCTCCTCTGCAATTCTGCCTCGCGACGTGCAATAACTCCGGCTCATACTTGATAAAGCTGCATGTGAGGAGAAGCTCCGGGTTTTAATCGTTGACCTTTTCGCTCTCTGCTGTAGTTTCCTTTTACTCTAGGGACTTCCACTGTTTCTCCTTTGCTGTTCTAATACAGTGGCCCCGGCCCTGACGTCTGCGAGAGGCAGGGGAAATAAAGCCTCCATTTGCATTACGTAATTTCATGCATTATTCAGAGCTTCAGAGAATCATTTCACCTAGACAACTCCTCAGAGGGCAGTGAGGAGATAACTGTTAGTGACAGGACTGGCTCATGAAATGCAGAGTGACTTAACCACCCAATCTGCAGATATTACCCCAGCCTGAATTGGAAATAGACACCGGCACACTCACACAGACGCACTGTGACAAAACTACACACTCGCTGTTATTTTCACTTTTCTTTTTTATCACTGAGGGGGAACAAGAGATATCAGATGCAAATTTTTACGGTATATCTGTTTTATGATGCTGTTGATATTTCAAAAAGGATTTCAAAAGACCATGGAAAACTACAGCACAGATGAATAGTGCTATATGGGTAGGAGTTGATCTGCCTTTTTCTTCTTCACACACAAAACCACAAAAGAGGCAAAGATTGTGAATTCAAATACTGTTAGATAATGATGTTCTATTTCTGCTTGTGCTCTCTTTTCTCAGTGAGGCTCTTCTGCAGCCTGTTATGTTGTAGCCTTGTCAAAGTAGGGAATATGTAAAGATTTTATTGTCATAATCTTTTTTCTTAATAGGCTGCATTAGTTTGAAAGCAGAATTAGCAGCAGCAGCAGCAGCAGCAGCAGCAGCAGCAGCGAGTCTATCACAAGGCGAAGACAGCACAGACAGGCCAATTAGTGCAATCAAACAGCCACTGTAGTTCATAAGCTGCATAGCAGGGCTGCTCACAGCAACTGGACATTGTTTCTTTATTGTCCAAAGCTCACAACAGAAGAGAGCCTGAAAGCACTCGCGGCTCCAATGGTGGAGCAGTTGTTATCGCAACTAGGGAACACTGCAACACAGGACTACTGAGAAATAAAGCTTTCTCCTTCTAATCATAGACAATAGAGTGTATTTCATTAAGCCAGATAATGGTGTGTGCATTTCATTACCATAGATAACTAGGAATATTTAGATGAGGGATGAGGTGCTCATAAAGCGCCAGTTGGTAGCCATGGTAACCTGGATCTTGGCAAACAAAAGAGTCAGGGAGAAATGTTTGCTAGGGGATGGAAAGAAAAGGGAAACCAGAGAAAGGAGGGAAGGAGGCAGACTGAGAGGAGCTGCAGAGCTAAACACGGTCCCAGGCCAAAGCAACCAGACCGAATGCTTCCATGTTGTTTTTCTTTCTGCATCCAAAAAGAGACTCAGGTGATCCTGCTTTGTTCTCAAAAGTTAAATATGCTTCTCTCTGTAGGATACCAAGGATAATCACATGCTAATGTAGCAGCGGGCCAAATAATAAACTTAATCACCCAAATGTGGAAATCAGTGTGCAGTAGGAAAACCTATCCATCCATCTTGCTCCGCTCCTATGAATATTACAACCCCCACATGCCCCGCTTGTGCTGCCAGTCAAACCTGACTTTATATGTCGTGTGAATTTCAAATGAAGATGCTTTCTGACAATAAGAAGGGCCTCAGAGCCTAAATCAGCCCAAACCGTGACCTTGACCTTGGGAGATGGCTCTCATTCATCCTGTTTCAGAGCTGTCAGATTGAGGACAAAAACCAGGACGGGTTATATTACTGGAGATGACACTAAGGCAATGGAAATCCATTTCTTTTTGGCAGCATGCAACATTAAGCCCTGTGCCTCAGATAATAAGTCTATCATTATTAAACACAAACATCATTTGGGGCTGGAAAATTAGGGGTTAGAGTGAATGACAACTCAATACAGCTGATTTAGCATTTGCAAAATGCAGCATTGATCACAGCTGCTCACATTTTTCATCTTAAATTGGCCAGTCAAGATTCCTTACACTGTAATTACAAGTCAAGTCACAACTGTGTCATTTAATTCAGCAGACTAAAACACATATTTTACACTATCTTACCATACCACCCAAATATTACTACTGATCGCAACTGAATAGACATGGAGGGAAAATGATTTTATTTTCCTAGTTCTCCATTTTTTATTTCAGATGTTTTTCTTTTTAAACGCTCCATTTTATCACTGTGTTTGAACAAGCATGCTAGTGGCTCTCAGGCTAACGCTAGCATAGAAACATGTTCACAATGACAATGCTAACATGCTATTTTTTCGCAGGTATAATGTTTGCCATGGTCACTATCTTAGTTTAGCATGTTAACATGGTAATTAGCACTAAACACAAAGTACGGCTGAATCATAAATGACAAATTAAAATTTTTAAAAAGTTACGGGATGTGTGTCCAAATCCATCTAGTAGATGATATATTTCCTGGTATAAGTGAAAACATTGACCCAGTGGTGGTGCTACAGTAAACATGAGGGGATCATCAGGATCCAGAAGTCTGCACCCCATCTGTACCCAATTTCATTGCCATCAAATCGTTGTTGAGACATTCACTCAAAAAATAAAGTCAATCACAAGTCAGTAGGATTCATCCTCTGGGAACTAGAACGTCCAGCCAACAGCTGCTGAGATATTTCCATCTGGACCAAAACAGTGAACGGACAGATCGGCCGGCTGACTGACATTGCCATACACTGATCTTTCTTCCTATCATGGTTAAAAACTCGACAACAGATGACACAAAAATAACTACGTATGACCTGCGCATGGAGTTCAGCCATTAGGTGAAAGCAAATAGGACTCCATATGGACAACTGTGTTCTCATTACCCCCGACACCCCACTTTAACAGGCATGGAGCAGCGCTATTAGACCTTTGATCTAAAAAAACAAAAAAAAAAACAAAAATCAGCTTTTTAAACTTTTATTTATCCTGGGAATAGTTTTTCAGAGCAAACTGAGCATGTTCTCACTAACACGCTGCTTCACATTCACCAGCGCTCATCCATATTTGGGAATCTCAATATTCTCAAGCCTGCAACCTCGATATGAGAAGCTCCAGGAGCAAATTCATTTTTAGGGGTTTTGCTTATTAACATTTTAGGATCTGGTTTTTTATTTTTTTTAAAGAAAAAAAAAAAAGAGGTGAGGGTTGAAATTCTGACAATACGGTGAAGTATTAGCATTTCTGTGAAAAGATTAAAGACCGAAAAAGATTAAAGACAGAAAAAGATGGAATAAGGAATTGAGTGACTTTGAGTTTCCAGGTATTATTTTGACATTCACTGAATATTAAATATCAGCCAGTAGTGATCCACAGATAACAAGATGCAGGTTCCCTCACATTAAACATTCTGGGGGAAGCGTTGCGCCCACACCCAAAAATAACCTTGCATCTCAGAACCGCAATAATCTTGGCCTTCAAGAACCTTATTGGAAAATTAACTGGACTTCACTGCTGTGCAGCTGGTTGCACATCCAGCTTCACGCTTAGGAAACCTGAGAAGACACCATTTACCAGGCACAAGAATACAGCTTTTGTTATATAAACACAGGAACCCACGTGGAACGTCATTATTCCGGTTTGAACAGCAAAAAAAAAAAAAAAAAATACATCTGACAAACCAAACAGGTGAAAACACACACACACACACACACATGCACACACACACACAAACACACACACACACACACACGGACAACAGGGTGAATCCAGCCTGTGACAGTCAGGCATAATAATGTGGATTCCCCTGATGATGTATGCGTGTGTGCGTGTGTGTGTGTGTGTGTGTGTGTGTGTGTGTGTGTGTGTGTGTGTGTGTGTGTGAATGTGTGGAACCAGACTCCAGTCTTGGCCCACAGTAATAAGATCAGCCTGTTTGGGCCTGACAGGCTGAGCCTCTCTCAGGGTGGCCCATCTGGCCAGTGCCCAGGTTGCTGCGCCAGCCACCGGCTCCACTGTGCGGGGACCCATCTGTGGTCCCGTGTGGTATCGACCAATACACTGCCAGGCCTGTCCCGATCTGCACATGGGTACACTGGTCTGAGTGTGTTTTGCAGATGGGATAGCGGGTCAGCTAATAACAGCAAATCACCTTTAGTGAATGTTTTAACCCGCCTGAGTTGTGGTGAACAGACAGGCGGGATTTACAGCAGCGAGATCTGTCGGTCACACAGTGTCAGGTAAGTTGTCTGATGCAAGAACCACATCTGGTAAAATCTGTAAAATTCATGCTTTGATGGCATTAAAGGAAAAGTTCTACATTTTGGGAAATACAGTTATTCTATTTCTTTGGTTTTATGAACAGACTAAACAAACAAGATATAACATTAATTAGTGAGATTTTGTAACGTTTGGACAGAGCCCAGCTGCCTGTTTACAGTCTTCACACCAGCATTAATTACATCTGTGAAAAGTACGGTGTTGACAACTTTTGTATGACGAAATCAAAACCAAAACTTAATAAACAAACCTTTGAATACAGATCGACGGATAGACGAATGAACTAATTCCGACATCTGCAGAATCACACACTACAGCTCCTGCTTAGTAAAACAGTATCATCCGACACTGAAAAATATCTTGTTCAGCAGTTGATTTATCCGCTCGACCTGTTGCAGTACCATCGATAAGAAGCATTATCTGACGTGTTAGCTGCTCCTCTCAACCTAAAATCAGACAGTGAACAATATCATAGAGAGCGAGTGAGTGATTTGAGCTTCTGAATGATTGAGCACAGGTAGCTGCAGTAACGCTAGGTGAGCAAGAACGACAGAGAGAGAGAGAGAGAGAGAGAGAGAGAGAGGTTCTGTTCAAATAGCCAGAGTTTGAAAGTGATAACTGGATTTACTGAGGAGAGTCAGTGTGTTGTATTATACTGCAGAACAGAGTCACATGGATACTGTGTGTGCGAGTAAGTAATCAGTGTCTGCTCCACTAACCTTGCGAAAGATGACAACAACAATACCTGTAACCATGGCAACGGTACACAACAGATATGGCCTTGCAATTTTTGGAAAACATGAAAATTAAAATGTTGAAAAAACAAAATAAAAGAACCAACTTACTTTTTTTTGGTCAAAAGATTAAAACTAATTCAAAATCTGTACTAAAATTAACACTGCTTCATGCTAGGCTAAGCTAAGGACCTGCTAGCTGTAGCCTCATTGACCTTCTCAATAGAGACTATTTTTAATTTTTAACTATTGCTTTACAAACAGCTGATGTGAAAATACTTTCTAAACCCTATTGTTGTTTGGTGGTGTAGGTGTATTTTCATTATTGACGTTATATTGGCATATTTCCTGCACGTACAGTGAAATCTGACAGAGGAAAATTCCTCAGTGATCTAAAATGCAAAACAGTAAATATCAGGTGTCACTTCCTTTTAGTCCAACTGTTCCACATCATCTTCAATCAGTTTCATCAAATGAATGACAAAGGCTAATAAAATTGTAAATTGTTCCTTTAACTTTGTTTTCTAATCACTACATTATAATTACGTCACCTAAAGGTAAAGTCCTGATCAAGACAAACACACTTGCTTGTGATATTCATCAGTGATCATTCCCCTACACTTGTGATACATCATTGCTTATTATTTTAACACAAAACAGACATGGACAAAACCATCTATCTCTCAGCCTTCCTTTTTTTTGTCCTCAAAGCACGACACCATCACTGCCAACTCTATCAGGTCCCACACCTCTATCTCAGCACTCTGACACCAAACAAAAACAGCTAGCACAAACACAGTATTGGATTTTGATGGTGAACATATTGTAATATACAAACTGAGAATGGGATCGCCATTCAGCCATGTAGGCAATGAACCCAAATGCGTTTTATCTGTTGCCTCAAAGTGTTCCGTTTCTTTGTAATTCAGTTTCAGGAAACTGAATGCGGGATGAGAGACTGTGGACATGACAGCGGCTGCATAGCTGAGAGATCACAAGAGACAGCCGAGAACGAGCTAATATGAGACGAGACACATCTGCCTCTGAGAGCTAATAGACTGTGTGGTAGGAGTGTACGAGGTTTACTGCATATTAGCTGCAGACCACAAACAGGACTGTAATCGGTGAGGAGAGTATTTTGGTACGGAGCAAAAACAGAATATAACATGTACATCACATCAGAGTCATTCAGTTTAATCAAAAAATACTGGGGTGGGCTGGGGTTTACAGGAAAGAAAACATCAGTGGTGAGCACATTTCAGCTCTTATTGCTACTATCACCACACCACAAACACTGCAATAAGCCAATGTGTGCATCCACATTGGGGAGAACATCACCAGTCCAACCACACAACAGCACTCGCAGTGTAATCACCAGATTTACAGATAAGAGTAACTGTCTCAAAGGTGTTAGCATGCTAACATTTACTAATATTTACAGCTGCACTGTAGCTAAATGCTAACGTCAGTATGCCAACACGATAACAATGTCAATGCTAACATACCAACGTTTCCCAGATAAAATCACCATCTTTAATTTAGCTTGTTAGCATGCTGACATTTGCTAATTAGCACTGAACACAAAGCAACGCTCAGGCTGGTGGAAATGTCATTAGTTTTACAGGTTTTTGGTCATTAACCAAAGTGTTGCACAGATTAAAACTTTGACTAGATGAAAGGGTTAAGGAACTTCCAAAGTGATGACAATTAATACTGAGGGGAACATGGATATTTGTACCATATATTTTGGCAATTCATCTGATAGTTGTCGAGACATTTTCAGCTAAAACCTAAAAATGTAAACCTCATGTTGGCACTTTGACCTATCGGTTGCAGTACTGAAAAAAAGTTTTTAAAATTCGTCCTCTGAATGTCTGAACCAACTTGGCAATCTGTTCAATAATTGTTGAGATTGGTGGAGTGGTGGTCAGGTTAAGTAACCAACATTACCAGAAGCAAAAAGAGAACAAACAAGACTTTGGCTTGCAGCTACTCAGGTTGAAATGTGTTTCAAGCTTGGTGCTCTTTCTCTCAGGAGATTTATGCTGTTATGTCTCAGTTTGAAAGCCCATTCCTGGAAGTAATTCTACTAACATACAGTCATCTCTAAGACAGCAAACAGCTTTCAAAATCTATGAATGACTGTTAACTGTAGATGGCATTTGTTTTCCATATCTTGAGCTGTTACTTCCTTTTTTCTTTAAGGTTGCTGTTAGCCATGATTCTTTGGTTCTGCCTGTTGAGGGTTTGTTCAGGCAGGAAGAACATTTCTCTGCAACTGAGGACAGTCACATTCAATCTGCAGCCTAGCTAATGTACATCACTAGGACAATGGGACATCACAAGGGGACAATGTAAGATCATTTGGATGGTTACTATTAAACCTTTTACCTTTCATATACACACTCACCACTTTATAGCACTATGTTACAAGTCATTAAGCTCCGTAGTACTCCACATATTTCAGGCATGGGTGGCCGCAATGGCAATTAAAGCACTGGCAGCGCTAGTGTTACTATTATGCTCCAACCATAAAGCAGATGCACGTATCAGCATTGTTTTAGCGAAGGTTATTTCTACCGAGGTAAAATACTACAAGTAGACTTCAAACGCCTCGCAGTACACTCGCCTGGCTGCACAGTTTAAAAGCTCGACATGGTGTGTGGGACAATGGCGGCTCTCGAAAGCATTGTGGTAATCAGGGCCAATGGAATTTTCCCTGCATCATTAAAAAGGGATTGGTCTGTTCTCTGCGTTCATGGGAAGTGCCGTTAGTTAACCCAACAAAGGTGCTCTGGCTGTGGACCCCCAGAGATGAAGGGCATCGCGGGGGCTCAGCGAATCCACTTTTAATCCTCTCGGCCCCATTGTACCGATACACTCTAAGCCCTCTGACCACTTCCCGCTCTAATCTCTGCAGATTTGGTAGAGTTAACAAGTTTCTGATCCGTGGGCCCACAACTTCCCCAGTCCTCCTCCACCTCTTCGTCTGCTCTCCTTGCTCTGGTGACAAGTTTGGTTAAAGCAACAGACCTCAGCAGAGAGTTTTTAGCCCCTTATTAAACAGTAATTATACGTCTAATTTATAAAGATCTTTTTAAACCAGTATTACACAGTCCTTTGCAAGTGGTCACAAAATGAAAATAATTTAATCTAGAGCTGAAATTATTAGTTGATCAATCAATTAGTCTGTCGACAGCTGGAAAGTTAAAGCAAAAATACCAAACATACTTTTTCCAATGTGAAGGTTTGCTGCTCGTCTTTGGCTTTGGCTAACGGGATGTTAAAGTGAATATATTTAGATTTTAGACACTCGGTCGGACAAAATGAGCCATCATAGTTTGGTTTAGGAAATAAACTATTATGAAAAATTGCTTGTTTTTGTAATCAAATGAACAAACAATAATTGGCAGATTAATTGATAATGACAATAAATTATTAGTAGAAGTCCCAGTTGCTACAGAAAAACCAAATGGAATTAATTTAATAAAATATGCAAAACGTTTTAACGGCAAAAATGTGCTTTGAAAAGTAATTTAACATTAAAAAAAATGAAGGGCCCTTGTGTTTAGGGGTTATCAGTATTTCATTACTATTCTTAAAAATGTGTTTATAGATTCAAAAGATCTTGTGATTTAAATATGGAATGAAAGAGTTTGTCTTTGAATAAATTAAACAGACTTGTTGTTTGAAACAGCGCTGCACTTAAATATTATTGTTATCACTGAGTAATCTGCTGATTATTTTCTCAGTTAATCAAATTATCGTTTCAACTATAAAATGTCAGAAAAGTGAAAACGCCCATCGCAGCGTCCCACAACTAAACTTTTGGCATGAAACAGAATGAGGAAAATATTGGAGTAGCGGCAACTAGGGAATGTTTGGTATTTAAATGATTCAGAAATAATTTAAATGATTAATAGACTATCAAAATAGTTGCTGCTAAATTTTCAGAAAATTTACCAATCGATTAATCAATTAATTGTTTTAGTTTTAATTTGCAAGTCCTGAAACATTTTTTAAAAGGTGTCTAACGTGGATCTGACCCAAAATAAGAGTTTAAAATATCCAAAATATTCAACATTACACATATTAATTCAGTAATATTCAAGAACACACGTAGGTTTTCTGGTTTCTCCAATTCTTTGGTCATTGATCCACATTCCTCTCAGTCCCACCACTTCCACCATGTCAAGAGGATATTGTGTATATGAGTGTGAATACATGAATGCCTTGCTGCCAGGCGGAGGGGGAGGAATTTTGGGGGTAAGTAATAGCAGGTCGCATTCAGAGAACTGGTGGTCGTGACAAAGCACTTGACAGGCCGAAAGCCACCCCTTAATTTCGGGTTGACCTTGGCTTGTTTAGCATTCCCCATTGCTGCTGGTGACACTGACACGTGTCTGGGGCCGGGCTGACTCTAGGAACTAGGGTCTGGGGGGGGTGGGGGGGGGCAGAGGGTCTGTAGTGTGTGTGTGTGTGTGCATGCGAGTGTGTATGTGCAGATGGACGGACCGTTAGGGATGCAGTCTTATATTCCCAGGAGAGGAGGCAGAGGTCAGAGATCAAAGCCCCAACTGACTCACCCACCCGGCTCTGTGTCTGGGGAGGTAGAGAGATCCAGAATGAACCTCTGCTCGGGCTGGCCACATTATGCAGTTTATGCAATTAATGCAGCAGCAGGAATAGCAGGGGTCTGAGTGTGTGTGTGTGTGTGTGTGTGTGTGTGTGTGTGTGTGTTTGCATGGATGTGTGTCCTGTGTTTGTCTCTTGTGCCAGGCCGTTGTAGCTTGCACAATGTAGCAGTGCAGCTGGCACGTGGTACACACACACACACACACACACACACACACACACACACACACACACACACACACACACACACACACACACACACACACACACACACACACACACACAGAGGAGTCTAGAAAGGTCTTTTAATTAAGGGATTTGTTAATTTTCTATTCAACTTGACAGTGATGAATGGGGGCGCAGCGCCTGCCCATCTCAGCCTCGCCTGCTCGGCAGACAGAGCTGCCTGGGAGGCCTCTGGGTGCGATCATCACACCCTGCAACCGTATTTACACATGAAGATTTTTAACCCTTTGGAAACCAGTCACTGCGTTTAATGAGCCTGGAAAAAAAACCCCCCAAAAAAAAAAAACCCCACTTGATGTGGCTTCCACTCTGCAGCAGCCTGTGTGGAGGCCAGATAGCACTGAGAGGTAAACAGACTTAAACAATGGCCACACATTATGTGAACAAAGGAAGATTTGCTGCTGCTATTTGGCTTCAGCGGAAATCGCTCTTAGACTCTGTACTGTTGTCTTGGCGAGTTACCAGTTTAAGCTCAAGTACCTCTGTGAAACATCAGCTAAATGCCTGAAAGGTAAATTATAGGTTTCATTCCTTTGTGTAACGACTTCAGAAAAAAAGGCCAATATTTTTTTTTTACCATTGATATTTATATTCTCAAATATCAACCCCCGTCTCCAACAAATTTCATTCATATTCTCCTAGTTTCGAATTACATTTTTTTAGCATTATAATTAGGAAAAGTTTTTAATGAGCACATCTGTCAAGTCGCAAAATGTCTATACAGAACAGAACTTTCACTGCCAAATTATTCCATTTGGTTTTCCTACAATATGTCTCCTGTTATACAATTTTATAGCAACTAAAGCACAAGTAAAGTTTTTATAGTTAAGTTGAGCACTTGGTAAAAGTTAGAAAAAGATTGTAGTCACGATGAAGTGTAGAAAAACTAAAGTGTATCTGTTGCCAAAACATAAGCAAACACAGGATCCAGCAAACAAACCAATGTTTTATGTTTTGTTACTCATGTTTTACATCTGTTTACACAGTCTTCTCCTTGTGATGCAAGACTAATTAATTTCAGAGTAATCTGACATTAAAGTAAAATGTAATCTAATTTAATGTAGACAGGATGTATTAGTTTGTTTAAAGTAAAATGGTCATTTTACAGCTGCAGCATATTCAGACTGAGCACATTACTCCTATTCTTCAAGTTTTCCACTGACTTCCAGTTAGTTATAGAATAGATTTTAAAGTGCTGCTGGATTATAAATCACTTAATTGCTTGAGGCTAAAAAACATTTCTGGTGTACTTGAATATAAATCTATCTCAAATCTTTAGGGAGCAGTCACCACGTACTGGCACCAATAAGTGAAGCTGCAGTTAGCTAATATGCTAATGCACATGGATGAAACCAACTTCTTTATGGTCCTCAACATACCCAACTTTGACTTCTTTTAAATTTAAATTAAAAACTGTCTGGTTTTCCTGTGTCTATGACTGATTAATTTTCTCTACTGTACTTAATTTCCTTCATTAAATTTGTGTTGATTTATGACTGCACTGTAACTACTCTGAAACTCAACTCCCTGACTCTTATTTTTGTGTTTTTAAATGTACTTTGTTTTATGTAAAGCGCTTTTTGAATTGTCCTCTGTGTTTTAAAGGTGCGTCGACTCTTATTTTCATGCCAGGAATCATTCTGTGAGATCAGCTGCTGCTTTTTTCAAGTGATGGGGGGGCTGAATGAATGTCCTCAAATGTAAAACCGAATGTATTTCATATTCATTATCAATAATTTCTTTGTTGCTGCCAAACATGTTTTGCATTCAGAGTAATACAGGCACCCTGAAGCAACAGAGTCACATGTCATATTGGCCCTCATGCAATTTATCTATTGTGATATGGCAGCCATTCATCTTTTAAATGCTCTCTCATGATTTCCTTTGTGCATGCAGAGCCGGAGGTGACCTTGAAAATGGACCATGTGGTGTATTCTGATGATAATTTATTCTCACATGGAAGAAACTGTCTCGCTAACATGATTTTCTTCATGCTTTGTGCCATCTACACTAGCTGGAAACTTTTTTTTTTTTATAGCAGCAGCAAATGTATTCTCTTTTCAAAGAATCCTTTTCAGGATTTATAGGGCCATGCAAATTTTGGACACACACACATTTCCTTGAAGATTTTAGCATGATTTAAAGTCAAATTCATTCCTTTTGTGACATAAAACACAGGTCTCTTACTTCAGAATTTATAGTCACTGCCAATATCCACAAACCAAGACACAAACACTTTTGAACACATGCTCATAAAGCTGTGATACATTGGCATGAAACTGAATGCAGAGGACAAAACAATGGATTTCGGTTTCCATACAAACTTCCCTGCAACACTGAATCACAGGCTCATTTTCAGAGAGTCGCTCTGAGTCTGTGGTAGACTGGTATTGATTTATTTCATCAATGAAACCCCCACAATGGCAGCAAACTGGATCTTAGCTCCAGTTTTAAAATATAAGACGCGCAAATGACTTTTCTCTCAACTTTTACTGTCCCTAATATTTCACTCGACAGTGTGACAAAAATAGTAACATAGTCATTGTCCTGGCAGTCAGGTCAGTTATCAAGCTCTTTTTTTGTGAGCCTGTCTGACTGGGATTTGACTGACACACACTCTCTCTCACACACACACACACACATGTGGCACACTCTGTTTTAATGCATATTAATGAAGTTAAACGGCCCGCTGTAGAGAGGAGACAATGGAGCAGAGGAGGGCTGGTAGTGAGCACAAAGCCGTGGGCTCAGGGGAAGCAGAACAGGTGCAGGGAGGACATGGCAGCTCCATGTGGAACGACTCACTATAGGTTCATCAGTGCAGGAAGGGATCTGTTCAAGTGGTCAGATGCACAATGCAGATTTTTGTGTGCCAAAAGGTTGATGTTGTTGTTGTGTTACTGAATCTCCAACCAACCCAAACACAGATGGCTGTGTGACACTATTTACTTTCAATTTTCATTTTCGGTGAACTTTTACTTTCTTTGTTGCCGCTCTTTTCGTTGTCTTGTCAGTAATGGATATTTCTAGGGCTGGGGCAACTAATGATTACCTTTCTTTATTAATGGAGGATGGATTAAATGAACCCAGAAACATTTAGTTTACTTTTATACATGACAAAGATAAGAAGCAAATCCTGTTGTTTGAGAAACCGGAACCTGTTAGTGTGTACAATTTTTCACTTTTCTCCTTTTTCTTTGCCTGAAAAATGAATAAAATCATTAATCAGTGACCAAAACTGCCCATTACGTTTGTGTCGATCAACCAATCCTTTCAGCTCCAAATATTGCTGCTTTCCCAGGTGCTTTTGTTTGTTTTAAAACACAAACTTTCAGGAGATTAGGAGAAGAAAGCCTTTATCGCAAATGTTTCCCAACCTTTATTGGCGTCTTTGCGATCACTTAGTCACAGTTTGAATGTTTCTACGTGTTACAACCAGTTCAACGGTGTGACTCTATCTTCTCCGATGGTTCTGTTTGGATGATGTTTACTTCAGAGGTCGAGGATGGATGCTTTTTTTTTTTTTTACAGTCAATAGAAATGATAATCTACATGCACTTATTGTCTGATGTGAACAGCCTGCAGTTGTAAATTCTGGCCTTCTGTTGCTTTGGTGCCAAAGATCTTTACAGAGAAAACACAATTACTAACTGTGGTTACTATTCAGCCTGTGAAAACAGTTTTCTAATCTTTTCTGTCTTCAAGTCTGAGACAATAACCCTGCTGAGGTAATCAGCGTTATCTGAGCTTATCCCTAAACCAATATCTGGCCCTAAACCAAACATTCAGGATCACATGATGTGAGAAAAATGTCGGCTCCAGTGTTTTTGGAGCATGAGCCGAAGTAGGGATGAAAATTCGAGGTGTCTTTTCCTCTGCTGACTCCTCTCTCTTTTTATTTTCTTTTAAACCTGTCCCTTGAAGGTCCTCCAACTTTATACAGATTCACAGGGGTTTCCCTTCACTGCTGCTGGAGGCAAACAAAGCATCTGGATGCAAACAACTACTGGGTGTTTATCTACCTTAAATTAAAAAAACATTTATGTCCCTCCTGTAAATTGAACATTAAACATGAAACAGTTTAGTTTTTGGCTGATTTCTATCTAAGCCTTTCTCTTAAACTGCCAAAAAGCAACAAAAACAAGCGCAAAACAACCAAAAAATAATAGCAACTGAAAGAAAAATAGGACAACTACTTCTCTTGTGACATAAAAATATATTCTTTTAGAGATAATGCTCATATTGTGGAAGGGCAAATGATTTTCCCAGCTCAGTAACTCCCTGCTCTGCTCTGTAGACCCTCCTATGGGACCAGAGAGATAATCAACTTGAACCAAACCACGCCCCCCTGTTTTATTCTGGGGAACTTATAAGCGCCTACATGTTGAGTGCTCTTCATACTAGACCCAGCGAGAGAAGAGAGTAGATCATCTCCACAGACTCCCCATGCTGACAAACACATCACCCGAAACACCTATTCACCTCTGTGGACGTTAAACCTGCAGCTCTGACAGGATGGATTTCTTAGACCGCGGCTACCTGGACGCGCGGTCTCCCTATGATTACACTTTTAATTTCTGGAACGACTACCTCGGCCTGTCGACACTTGTGGCCAAAAATAAGATCAACAGCCAGTCCTGCAGCCCCAACTCCATCACCGAGTCTCTTAAAGCGACTCTGGGCTTGGAGGACGATTCCCCGGTTTGTTCCTGCGTAATTGGGCACGGCAGGGACAGCGACGGACACTTGGACTGCTGCTGCGCGGCCCCGGGCTCCCCGCCGATCTCCATTTACGATCTCAAGGAGCGTATCTCGCTTCTCAGGCCGTACGAGCACCTCGCTGGCGACTCGCCGCTGGGAGACAGAGATTCACCCTCCTACAGGGGAAGCTTCTCCGGCCTCGACCTGCTCTCCATGGAGCGAAGGCGCAAACAGACTCAGAGGGGAAAGCCGGAGCCGAAGGTGTGCGTCTTCTGTCGGAATAACGGCGCGCCGGAGGAGGTTTACGGCACCCACATCCTGAAGACAGCGGACGGCAGGGTCCTGTGCCCCATCCTCCGGGCATACACCTGCCCCCTCTGCAGTGCCAACGGCGACAATGCGCACACCATCAAGTACTGCCCGCTCTCTAAAGACCAGCCGAGCCAGAGAGTGGTGCGGGGGGGCAGGGCGGTTGGTAAAAGGCTGAAAATCTTCTAAGCGAGGAGATGAAGGAAGTTTGAGTTGCACTGTCTGAAATTACTAGTGTGTATGGCAGTAATTTTGCCCCATTTCATGCACAAGACAAGTCTGGAGAGAGATTTTAAGAAAATCAGATTTTTATGGTTTTGTTTTTTATTGTATTGTTTTTTTTTTCTAAGTGTCTAACTGCTTCATCTGTAATGGTTTGGTCTATCTTGTAACTCTATGGGCACATAGTTTACATTTGGACGCATTGCGCGCAGCATTTCTCCCCCAGCACTCTTAAGGACTTGGTGATCAAATAATGAACCAAAGTACTGTACAGATCGACCTGTGAATGACCACCTTCATGCTGTAATCACAAGTTGCTGTGTTTCAAGTAGCGCAGTGCCAGTGCAAACAGCCCTGTGCATGTCAGCGGGCTGCTTTGGGTTTATGAGATGCCAACATAAATGAATATGCAGCACTCCTGATATGAGATGAATGTTTAGTCCCACACTTCATTGGCCAGTGGATGTAAAGAGTCTGACAGGCCATGCAAGATGCAAGATATACTTCTCTATATCGAGCACATTTTGGTTTTTTTTCTTGAGATAAATGTTTTCTACCAAAGGAATACACTTTTGTATTTAGCCTAAAGGTAATTTCTGTATGTTTATATGTTGGATGTCTTATATTCTTTATGTGATTTTACGTGGATAGTATTTTGCAGATTTTAACTGAATGTAAAACAGTGGAAGGTAGACCTGACATGCAGTTCACCTACATGCTCTTCAAGTAGCTCTAAGCTCTATATTATATATGTCTTAAGTTCAAAAACCACAAATGCTCAACTGATTTCCACGTAGAACTGTGTACCTGCAATTCTTGTAAATGTACAAAAGGGTTTAAAAACGATTTTAGCAATGAAAAGCCTGACATTCCAAAGTCTTTATCTGTCAAAAAAATGTTTTATGTACTTATTTTTACCTTATGTATCATTGGGAAATATATTCGCTGTAAATAACCTCTGAATAAACTTGTAATTTGCATTTTTCTGTAACTCTATGGAACCACAACTGATTTTTAATGTTATTCTCAGTCACTTCATGATGACAGCTGTTTGGCAGCCTGCAGCGGGACACATGATAACATGAATCAATGTTACTTTGAGTTCAGAATAGTTTGTCAAACATTCCCTGAAAAAAAAGCTTTTTCACACAAATGTTGAAAACGTCTACAGTCGTCACTCTGGCACGCAATACAAATACGCCACCTAGTGCTCAAAACATGCAACGACCGTGTCCCTTAAAGGCCTTACACTGCACAGATAAGCTCAGGCTTATTTAATGAATGCAATTTTGAGGTGTTTCCATTTCCTGTCACTTTACTCGTTCACTCCACGACATTTAAGATGGAAATATTGCACGTTTTTAAATTTTTCATACTAACCTATAATACACAAAAAAAACAAAACTACAATAAGCATATAACATACAATACAATGTTAAAGACTAACATTGTGAGCTTAGTTCAGACGTCACCTAACAATGATTTTCCCTTTAAACGTCTCATATGGTTGTTATTTCAATATTAATTCGATTCCTACAGAAGTAAAATTATCCAATATTTCACAAAACAAATTCTGACCACCCCTCAGATTTATCTGATGACTCTTTGGAGGGGCCGATACCTTTGGCTGGGAACCACTGGACAAAACTAATTGTATATGCAGAAGTTAAAACCAGTTTCATGGTAAAATGCCACGTACACACTGATGCATCTGTATTAACAGTCTAATAATGTCATATATAATAATATATTGGCGAAGCAGAGGAAACAAAGTATTTTTACTTTGATGGATCAAGTGCATTTTGCTGCTCATACTTCTTTAGTTACTAAAGAACTATTAGTTTTAAGAAATGCTGACTTTATATCCACTCCAAATTTAGTTGTGTTTACTTCATTTTCTGAAGTTGCTCCAACTTAAAAATGACAAATAAAGTTAGCTTGTTCTTTTTAAGTGTATTGGGGAGAGTTTCTTCCTCCTGTGCAAAAGAAAGACATCAGCTGATACTTGAACTTTAGTTCTAGATAAAACTTAAAAATGAAATCAGTGTATTGCTGTGAGTAACCATGTCACATTTAGAATAAGACTCTGCTGTTGAGAGTTTTTAAAAGTCATTTGTATTTGTTGCCCAAACTCAAACTGCCCACTGACTGTGTTTGAGTGAACCACAATCAGGCAGTGGCACCGAGAGTCTCTGAGGGGAGGCGAAGAGGGTTTTGTGTTTCTGGGTGAGCTGCCCTGAATGTTAAGCAATCGATGAGTTTCATTGACCCTCTATTGGCAACTACTGAGAACTGCAACAACATTAACAGACCTCACCTCCCTCTGTAAAAACCTTCAGACTGAACCGACAAAACAAAAGATGAAGTCTGCTCCAACACTCAGTTCTCATAAATCAGGGCTTAAGACTCTTCTGTTTGTATATGTTTCTGTTTCATTAAATACAGATTTATATTCATATCTTGCACTGCTTTGTAACTGCACTCTAATTTTCATTCTCCTGTTTAATCTGTTTTATACTACTCTATATAATCCTACTTAAATTTGTCTTTTTTGCCTTGTGTTTCTTTTCCTAATTTTGTTCTGTAAACCACTTTGAGTTGTCTTGTTAAACGGTGCTATTCAAATATTCAGTGGATTGCTGTGAGTAACTGTATCATCAGACACTATGAGACTTTTGTGGCACCGTTATCACCACAAATGTCTCTGAGATAAACTGTATATAAGTGAACTACACCTTAATTAATCCAGCAGTCAAACTGAACCCGAATGGGAAAGTGGTCTCAGACTTTTAGACTCTGTTGCACTGCTTCACCTTTATCAAACAATGTTTTTCTCTATTGTCCCTGGTAAATAAACTACCTTGTAAATTAATTAACTGCAGCTATAAGGAGAGAGAAACTGTTAGTTACCTTTTTAGATGAACTGATCCTTTAAATGTTAAGCATCAGCGAGCTTCATTGACCTCTAGTGGCAGCTTCTAAGAACTACAGCGCTATAAATAAACGCCTTTGGATGTAACTGACACAATAACACCACATCATTAAAATCTGAAACTATCTAATTAGATCAGAAACAGAGAGAAACTTCTCGTCTTTTAGTTTGGCAGGTATCGAGTCCTCAGTAATGGAGGACACTGCCTGGCTGGATGGTGTCACATAATAACAATAATTTACTACATAATTCACTTTTTCAGACTTGAAAACATCAGTTTAGTTTTTATATCTAAAGGGAGATGTTGAAATTACTGGAAGCTGTGTCATGAGGAAACCAAGACACTTCTCCAACATGCCACACTTAATTCCCCCAAAGTAAATTAAGCATGTTTCCTACTTTGCCTTTAGTGAGATGGTAATTTTAATGTACTCATTGTGTCATTTTGTTGTATAAACCTACTAATAATATACTGACCTGTCCATTTCGGTACTTAAATGTAGGTGCAGTGGAACAAGGGAGTAACAACTTATTCTGTATTATATTTTTGGAAATGCTGCATACCTACAGGGAACAGTACTGGGAAACAAAATGGAAGAATTGGGAAAATTGTGTTAATAAACATTTTTACTGTGTAATTACAGCTACACGTTACGTAACAGCCCACCTTAGTTATTGTAATAATTAAATATTTAAGAAAGACAGTAAGAAAAAAATAGAAATTAAAATAATTAGCTACGTTTGATCCACCCACATTCGTAAGTTATAATACTAAATTATTAATATTTCCAGCGTTTTCAAAAGAAGCCTTTTATAGACGCGCACTTGACAAAGGTACGTTTGTTTTCTACTCCAGCCGATCCATTATGAGCTGCATGCAGTGACCATTTCCTGCCTTGTCTTTGTTCCAAATCAAACAATGAAGTAGAAGATGTGATAATAAATCCCTGTGGTGTGGGTGTAATTGAGCTCCCCTCTTTTTTTTTTATTGTGTTTTCTCCCACGCTGCAATAACGTTTGTTGATGAGGAAAAACTGAAATGTGTATTTTACATTACACAGTAATGATAAGGTATGAGATCTTTAATATAATGTGTGGCTGTTCTCCCGTTTACTTATTATTTTATTTTACATTATGAAAAAGGTGGTAAACACATAACCTGCCTTGATTATAAGAACACAAAGCACTACTACTGGTCTGATTATAATGTCTATGTTAATATACTTATATATGTAGAGTATGTGCAAGAGTGAGGAAAACATTTACGTATATATATGTATTTATATAGGCAAGTGTATGCATTTATACATATGGATATGAGCAGCACTTATTCCACGACATGGATATACACAATTACCCGTACCCCTGTACCCCGTAAGTACCCAGTATTTACAAAAATACTTTTTCATTTGTTTTTCATCCAATGTACATTTAAGAACCAGAAGGAACCAGTCAGTATTTTAGTCTCATACAATGAAATTACACTGTATATCATGGGCTGTATCATAAAGTATTATTGAAATCTTAGGTTGTTTATTTTTTTTAATGCATTCCATTCTTGCAAGTATCACCGGTTTGTCGCCCAGTACGTGTCCTTGAGCGGGAATCTGAGCTGCTTCTTGGTTAAGAGCAGCAGCTTGACGCCGCTGCTTTTCAACAAACACTGAGGATGATTTACAGGTACCCTCTGACTCATCTCTGGATGTTAAACAGCAGGAGTGTTTCTCTGTGTCAGCAGATACACATAGCACTTTCTTGCTCGGTGGTGTCTCCCACACACACTGTCAGAGTCAGGACGCCTCAAGAACATCAGTGACTCATCAATTTGCAATCTAAATAGATCTAATAGAAACATCTAAAGATACTCTGGGAAGAACAGCAGTATGTAGGGCACTGCACAGGGGTATATATATATATCTATCTATATATATCTATTATCTGTATCTATCAAATCTAATATCTAAGTAAGTGAGAAGAAGATCAAAAAGAAAAGAGCACAAAGAAGAAAATACAGTTTTTTATGTCTCAAAAAGTAACAAACTAAAGTCAGAGTCATCAGATTCATATTGCGGGAAAAGGGTTTTGGTATCTGTAGCACAGAATGTGGGTTAATGTGGGATCGTTCAGTCATCTCTTATGTTATTCAGATAAAATATTGGACATGAATCTACCACATCAATCTAATTAAGTGCCACACAATCTCTAAGGTAATTAATTTCTAGTTTTCTAGAGCATTAAAACCTTTAAGTGCCTGGCTGTGCAGGTATATGCCTCCCTCACTCTCTCTTTATGCACTATGTATTGATTCTCTCTAAGTAGGTTGTGGAAAACAGTTTGTTTCAAGTCATTTTCACCAGGTTTGCACCAGATTTTTTCTCTTTATGTATGTGGGTTTGTTGATTGATTGAGAAATGCATCTGAGGATAAACAACAGAAACACTTAGAGTAATAAGAGAAATTGATTTCAACGCCATTTTCACAGCAGGTTAAAAGAAAAACCTGCTCTACCACATGTACTCTGCCTGCCGTGGCTGAGAGTGAGTCTGAAAACCAACCTCTCCTCTCCTCACTGCAGCAGTCTGCTATTGGCCCAGTGAATGCTGACAGCACTGATGTTCCTCTGTGGTGGAGGGGGGGGGGGGCAGCCTCACTCTATAAAAGCCCAGGATCTGCAGCATCACTGAGCTGGTGCAGTGCAAAAACGCTCGCTCATCCTCACCGATGGTGTGCAGAACAAGGGGGACATAAAAAAAAAACCTTCTGAAACTAAAAACATCCATATCCTTTTCTTAAACAAACAAAAAAATCCACAACAAAAATTCATCATGAGCTACGATTCCTTCTTCTCCTACCGCCGCCCTTGGGACAGCTACAGAGGCTCCCGAACCACCACCAAATCCTCCATGTCCTCCTCTTTGTATTCTTCTCGAGCGCCTCCGACCGGGAAGAGGATCGTGAGGCTGGCCTCCTCTTCCCTGCCTGATGGGTCAGAGAGGATGAACCTGGCTCAGGCCAGCTCGCTCAACACAGAGCTGCTGGGCCTGCGTTCCCAGGAGAGGGAGCAGCTTGTGGGTCTGAATGACCGCTTCGCCACCTACATCGAGAAGGTGAGGCACCTGGAGCTGCAGAACCGGGCCCTGCTGGCCGAGCTGGAGGCGCTGAGGAGGCGGCAGAACGACCCGTCCCGTCTTCAGGCGCTCTACGAGGGGGAGGCGCGGAGTTTGAGGGCCATGATAGACTCGGAGAACGGGGAGAAGATGCGGATGGAGGCAGAGAGGGACTACCTGCGAGACGTGTACGAGCAGATGAAGGAGCGCTACGAGGAGGAGACGAGGCAGCGCATGGATGCCGAGGAGGCCCTGCAGAGGGCCAAAGAGGAGGCGAACAGGGTCGTGCTCGCCAACTGTGACACCGAGGCCACCGTGGTCTCTCTCTGTGATGAGATGGCGTTCCTGAAGAAGGTCTTTGCAGAGGAGCAAGCAGAGCTGCAGGTCCAGCTGCAGATGGCTAACATCAGTGTGGACGTGGAAGTGTCCCGGCCCGACCTCTCCACCGCCCTGCGAGACATCCGGGCGCAGTACGAGCGGCTGGCAAACAAGAACATGCAGGCCGCCGAGGACTGGTACAAGAACAAGTTTGCGAGCGTCGCTGAGATGGCCAGCAAAAACAACGAGGCCGTGCACGCCATCCGGGAGGAGACCATGGAGTACCGGAGATTGCTTCAGACCCGCTCGTCGGAGATCGAGGCTCTCCGGAACGTCATCGATTCCTTAAATAAGCAGCTGGAGGAGCTGGAGGAGACGCAGGCCAAAGACGTGTCAAAGTACCAGGTGAATGAGGGACAGTCAGACGCTGCTCTGCATCATATCCAACCGACTTGTTTTTAGAGTCTCAAACTGGAGCACAGAGAAAAAGGGGCAGGAAAGACAGAAAGATGAAAAGATGGTGAATATTATAAACCATCTCGGCCACTAGATGAGATTAGATGGAATAACGTTAATAGTTTCCATCCAGAATACAGGAAAACACAGACAGAGGAAATCTCTGTCTTTATGCAACAAAATGACATGTAAATATATTCTCTGCAGCAGCTACACCCTCCCCACACTGTAGTTCTCAGCAGGAAACGATGGCAGGCTCACAGCAGAGGTGAAAATCTGCAATTTTACTGTCTGAAAAAAAACTGCAAACACAAAAAGAGATCAGGGATCTCCAAAAATTGTTTATACTCATTTACCACTTTCCATCTGATTTCCATTCATTCGGAAGCAAATCTCTACAAAGAAAAAAATATTACATAAAATACTTATTGTGGAGCTGGAGTTTTATATTCTTGTGTGCAGCATCAGCATCTGTGATACTTGACACTGCATTGCTGTTTTTTCTCTTGCATTCACAGAGGAGGATAAGTGAGCTGGAGCGGGATATCACTGAAGCCAAACAGGAGATGGCGCGCTACCTGAGGGAGTATCAAGACCTTCTCAATGTGAAGATGGCCCTTGACATTGAAATAGCTGCGTACAGGTAAAACACAATTATACGTAGCTAATATTGTATAATTCAGATTGCTGCCATTTAGTTTTAAGTTTCATTTTGATGTTGACTTTTCTCTGGGGCAACATGTTTTAGAAGAGACGAAACTTCAGTTGTGAAAATACGCAAATAAATGAAGAGTACGCTCAGAGAAATCTGTTTTCTTTTCCTTTTCAGGAAACTCCTGGAGGGAGAAGAGATTCGCCTGGCTTACCCTGCCCTTCCCGCCCTAAACTAAAATCTAAATGCCACCAGCCTGGCATAAACCTGAAAAAATTCTTCATACCCCTTCTTTCCCACCCTGACCCAAACATCACCCTTTCCCCTCCCTCATTTCTTTTACGTTGTTCCCTCTGTCATCTTTTGCCCCAAAATACTCCTTTCTTTACTCCCCCCCAAAAAGCAAACCGCGAACCAAAGCTCATACTTCTCAAGACAGATGCGCCCTTGTGCTAAACAAGAGGTCCACCAGAAGTCCCCCTTCTTCTACACACGTTCTGACACCACACATCAAGATGACGGCAAACTGTAAAAATGCAGAGTGGCTGCACTGCATTAGTTACGTAGCTATGTCGGACAGCAGGATTGTTTTTGGCTGAGTTCCTCTCCCTGTCATACATGTTAAGATCCAAGCAGCAGAGTTCACCATTTGACCCTTGTGATGCCTCATTGTGCAAACATTTGACCAATTGTTTGTGAAAGAGGGCAAAATTTTTTGTATTATCTCTTGATGCTTGGACTTTATCTGTGTTTGAACTGATGCCAGACACCTGCAGCATTATTGACTGGGAACTCTACCAATCAATTATGCTTTGTCCTGCACCCCTGGTTCTATAGCCGTAGTCAGAGAACCAGTAACCTTAAACATTTCTTTTAACTATACCTATTTTTGTCATTTTTAGTTATTCTTCCTCTGCATTTACATCTGCAAAAATACTGCAAGCTTTGGTTAATTTGAAAATCAGTGTGAGTTTGGGTCTTCCTATTTGGCTGGTTATTTAAATTTCTAATTTCTAATTCAACTGTGTCTTTTCTTGCATAGCCGTCTGGCTGTGTAAATGCTTTGGAAGACTAATTGTTACTGGTTTCTCCTTATAATCATGCAGTGTGTCTCTCAGCCTATCTGCATTAGATTTTTGTTCTTTTTGTTCTGTAAGTTCATTCAAAGCTAAACAATGAAACTAAAAGTTAAGTGCAGGAACTCCTTGTTGTTTGTCTGCTGATCTTAGACCTGATGGTGCTTTACATCTGTGAAACTAATACAAAGCCTGCACCATTATGCTTGGTGTACCTGTAACAGTCGGCAACAAGCTAAATAAACATATAACTGACCTGCAACCTGGTTCGTATGTTGAGTTTTCATTTGACACTTCATTTAACACACTTGTTGAGCACGAAAAATCATTTCAGTGTTGTTTCTCCACTGTACATCACAATTATTTGGCGATGTAGTGTCTAGTTTTGGTCCTAGCATATATTTAAACACTATGTTACCAGCTGTAAACGATTAAAATATGCAGGGATGGATAAGGCCTATTCTAAGACAAGACACAGAAATCAACTGTAGCCTCATTTTAGTTTTGATGTATAAACTGTGTTTTCAGTGGGCAAGTAATAAAAACATACATTTTACAAAGGCAGGTCAAAAACAGGTATATTTTTTAGACTGATGTCACACGATGTGGTTAATCATTTATGTGTTTTCATAAGGCCTTTGTGAACCTTGCTTTAATGACAGACCGGGTGAATTGTTTAGCAAATTATGAGTCAAATTAAGTGTAATTATGAGGCTCTCTTGGCCACATCTTTCACATTAATGTCATCTTTTATAATTGAATCAACAGTGCACCTTATCTTGAACGTCATTGGGCATCTTTAAGTAATAAATATGCAACTGAAATATGTGAATAATTACCAATAGTAAAAGTCAAACGAAAATTATATCTAAGATAACTGAGCAACATTTTCCTGTTTGATTTTTGATCTGTAATAATAACAAAAAATAGTAAAGGAGGCAGTATTCAGTAAGACCACATCTTACTTAAATTTCTCCTTACTTACAGCTCTCAATGTCACAGGAACAACACACAGCGGCACTGCACCATTTCCCATCATTCCATGTTCCTGGCGAGCTGGCTGTAGCTGTAATGTGGTGGCACGTTGCCTCAGCGGGACCATCAGTCACCAGCAGGCAGACACCAGGCGCCCCACTGAACCCTGAAGAGATACACAAAACATGTCGTTTTCAAAAATCAGCACTTTGTGAGTGCAAAGCTGTAACGTAGTCTGTGCAATATTAACGATTGTGTTGTGTCACCATCTTTGTCTGAACAGTCACACAGCACAACCAATGCAGCGTCAGTGAGAGTGAATGGCTTTTTATCTGCTTTAGATAGATAGATAGATAGATAGATAGATAGATAGATAGATAGATAGATAGATAGATAGATAGATAGACAGACAGATAGATAGATAGATAGATAGATAGACAGATAGACAGATAGATAGATAGATAGATAGATAGACAGACAGACAGACAGACAGACAGATATAGACAGACAGACAGACAGAACAGACAGACAGACAGACAGACAGACAGACAGACAGACAGATAGATAGATAGATAGATAGATAGATAGATAGATAGATAGATAGATAGATAGATAGATAGATAGACAGACAGACAGACAGATAGTTAGATAGATAGATAGACAGATAGATAGACAGATAGATAGACAGACAGACAGACAGACAGACAGACAGACAGATAGATAGATAGATAGATAGATAGATAGATAGATAGATAGATAGATAGATAGACAGACAGATAGTTAGATAGATAGATAGATAGATGATAGTTAGACAGATAGACAGATAGATAGATAGATAGATAGATAGACAGATAGATAGATAGATAGATAGATAGATGATAGTTAGACAGATAGACAGATAGATAGATAGATAGACAGATAGTTAGATAGATAGATGATAGTTAGATAGATGATAGATAGATAGACAGATAGTTAGATAGATAGCTGATAGATAGATAGATAGATAGATAGATAGATAGATAGATGATAGATAGACAGACAGACAGACAGATAGACAGACAGACAGACAGACAGACAGACAGACAGATAGACAGATAGATAGATAGATAGATAGATAGATAGATAGATAGATAGATAGATAGAGAGTCTTCTAAACGGTGATTTTGGATTTTTACCTTGGTGGTTTTCAATACATGTAATCTGACTTTTGACTGAGTAATATGTAAGTGAATGACACTGGTCTACTTTTACTGAAGTCTCAGGAGTCTGGCTCAGTCAAATCACGTGATATCTTCTAAAGTTACAACCCTTTTAGTCAAAAATAAACATTTCTTTCAGCTACCAAACACAAAGACTTTTTTAACTTAAAAGGCAGCAGCTCTGGAGGATATCCAACTGATCTGTCAAACAGAGTATATTTATAGGACTTTTTTCCTACATCATTGAAAGTGCATTAAGAAGGGATATTTTAATGGTCAATATGAACAGTAGGAATGACAACAGCAAGAAAAACGTGTTTCAGAATACATATGGGAACCTGACTACTGTTTAAAGGTAAATTTTAAATATTATGAGCCATGTTCTTTCGTGAAAAATACAAGACAGACACAAACTGTGGCTAAAGCTAGGACGTTAAGCTCCACACAGGCTATGCTAATGTTTGACTGCTGAACCGTTATTATCCCAACTTACCTACCTAGCTGCCACTATATAGTTAGTCAGACCAGCGTAGAAAAGTCATTTAGTATTAAAATTATCTTTTTAATACGTTCATGTGGAGCAGACTGTTACAAAAACGCCTTTTATTACCTACAGATGGCAGTAGCTTCCCAACAACTTGTCCCTTTGCAAAGTACTTCCTTCGGTCAGAGGACAACAAGATGGCCGCCGCTTCACGTCGATAACGTTCCTGCCTCAATGTTACAACGTTTGTTTTAACCGCGCGTGTTTTGTTTAACCGTTACACTTGCTGTTATACCACATTGCGACGCCGTCATGTTCCAGGTTATCGGCGGCAGGAGTGTCCAGGCGACCCGGCTCCTCGCGCCCAGGAGCGCCGTGCTCGTGGAGGCCGTCCGCGGCCGAAAGTCCCGCAACGACCCGGTGGCCAGGTCCAAAGAGGGGCGTATCAAGGTGCCTCCACCCGTCGACCCGGTGGAGATGGTGGTGCTCAAGGAGAGATTCACGGAGTACCAGCTGCTCATGAGGGCGCTCCGGTATGTTAAAACACCGGTTGCAGGTTTTAAAGAAGTGCTAAATAGTCTTGAAAACAGTTCTCAACAAAACACTCCTAATAGATAATTAAAGTGCAAGTAAATGCCTTCCCCACCTCTCCCACGCAAAACGACCACAGTCAACGTTTTTGTCTCTTTGCGGTCGTTATGCGTATTTTGTGGTCATATTGCTTCTCTATGTGAAGTCGTTTTGCGTCTATACGTGATCATTTTGAGTATATCTATCGTTATGCATAATTTTGTGGTCATTTGGCGTCTCTGAAAAGTCGTTTTGCGTTTATTTGCAGACATTTTGCGTGTCTTTGCAGTCGTTTTGTGTATTTTTAAGGGTGTTTCATGTCTACGGCTTTGTTTGTTGTCTTCTAACTGATTTGCAAACAAGAAATATCAATAGTGACATCACATGAAGGCTGTGTGCTTAATCTATACATGGGTCAAGGGAGGTACAGAGAAAAATGTGATATAAATGTCAGTAAATCCATATATAATAAGTAATTGTAGGCTTTATTATTTGACTGCTGTGACTGTATGAAATTGAATTTATTGAAAAGTCTTACATTTATTTTGCTGTACACATTAAATATTATATATATATATATATATATATATATACAATTAAACAATATAAATTATATTTGTGACCTTCAGACTACAGAGGAAGATTTCATTTTTCACATTTGTTTATTCAGCGTTAATACTCAGTGAGATTGACTTGACTGAACAAAGTTGGGCTCTTCTTTCCTCTGTGTTTGTTAGTCTGGAGTTTAAGGAGGAGGTGCTGCGAAAGAAGTATGAGGAGGAGACGGGCTCTCAGGCGGAGGAGAGGGCGAGGCAGGAGGCCGAAGAGCATTGCGCCCTCATGGCCTGGAACGACCAGGAGAACCTCCGCTTGCTCAAAATCAGGTGAGGAGAAATTAAACATGGAGCGAGGAGTGAGTAATGCATTTTGGTCTGCAATACTGCTCTTGGCTGCTCTCATATTCATCTATTTTGTAAAAAAAAAAAAAGAAAAGTTATCTCATTCCAAAAACAGTGTGGATCATTCAGCTTCTTCTCTGTATCTCTCAGAATGATGAGGATCCAGAAAGAAGAGGAGGAAGCTGAGCGCAAGAAAATAGAGGCGGCCATTAAGCGTGAACAAAAACACCAAGAATTCCTCAAAGAAAAAGAGAGGGAGATTTTGCAGTTGCAGGTACGATATCTTTCTTTTTGCCTTTTCTGTCCTCTTATATTGTAAAGTACAGGGGAAACTGTACATTAAAATACTCAATTCTACATCGTATAATGATGAAAAGGTGGAAAAAAAGATTCTAATGCTGAATATTGATCTCGGTTTGACTTTGTACTTTCAACATCTTAAAGGAGGAAGCAAAGAACTTCATCACCTTGGAGAACTTGGATCAGCGTATCGAGGAAGCTCTGGACAATCCAAAGAATTACAACTTTGCCATCGACAAACAAGGCAGAGTTGTTAAACAGACAGTGCTGCAGTGAAACGGCAGACAAACCTGTGTTCGTCCGTCTCAGGAGAAAAAAAAAATCAAACACTTGCGCCTGTTTTGTCTAAGTGGGACTTTGAGTCTAATCCACTCTGGAGGTGAATTTCCTTCAGACACAAACACTGAAAAACATTCAGGGCGAGAAGGCTGTGGTACCTGTAAACTCATAAACATATTTAAAGATCATTCATCAGCACATAACTTGGATAATCTCCATAGAATCTGAAGTACTTATTACTGATGGACAGGCATCACGTCATCAGAAAAGTATGAGCTTGGAGTCAGTTTGGCTTTTGACAGAATGAAAACATATTTCTTAGTTATGTGATGAGAAGTTTAACCATTCTGCCTTTACTGTTCATGTCTGTTTTATATTCTTATTATTTGAGTGATGTACTGACACCACAACATGTTCTTTTGGTCATTACTGTCTGCTTGTGATATGTAATGTACATAAAGTAAATTAATGTTTATTGGGAGTTTCCACTAAATCTTTTTGAACGTTATAGGGTTTTACTTATCAAGATTCCCTCCAGCCTCTAAAACTGATGAACAGCTAATTTACATTTTCATTTTCCAACACAGCATCAAACTGTGTGAGAAACCATAGAAAGACAAGACGACACAATATCCTAGATGTTCTCAAACTTTTCACGTTAAAAAATAGAAAAGAGAACATATGTAACTACAGAACGTCTGATTCTGTTCAAATGGAAACTGGATTACCACCTCAGCAAAGTGGAACACCATCTTCACCATGTGTCTAATGATTTGTAGTTTAATTAACTGCAATATTGTTTGTTATTTTAAGTGCAATATTAGCCATTAAGTAAGGGCCTTAAGGAGAACTCTGTTCCTTCATCTCAAGACCTTGGTTCGTTGAGAGGAAGGGGGTCTATCAAAATCTATACTTAAGGTCTTTAATATCTGTTGATGTGTTCCTAAGCAAATTAGTCTTTAATCAAATTACTACACACCAAGTTACACAGCAGATCTGGGGGCAAGTAGTTCGAGCTCAGTAGTTATTACAGGCTTTTAAAGCTGTAGGAAAAATATAATTAAGTGGACGTGTAATGTAATTATGGGCTTTAAAATGAGGAATGTGGGGTCAATAGGTTCCCTGTGATGAGTTTTTTAGAAGATCTTTTGTGTACAAGTTATGGTTAAAGTATAATTTCTTGCCTGAGAAAATAACAGCAGGGAGTTGGAAACTTTAAACTGACATTTTCATACATTGTTAAATGAGTTTTTCTCAGATCACAATCACATCCTTCATTCCTGCACTTTGAGCAGCTGCCCTCTAGGTGGCGCCCTGTGCAGCTGTCAGGTATTAACCAGCTCATGTGGGAGCCAGTGTAATCCTCCTCTGTCAGGACGGGCGTGCAGGTTGAAAGGATGATGGTGATCGAGAGAAACTCAGGCAACCTGCAGCAGCTTCAGTGAGAAGATGACAGGTATAAACAATGTGGTTAAACTCAAGGGAGACTGGGTTAAAAACTGACAGTGACTGGACTTTTACTTTACAGACAGTAACTTGAACATCTTTGTAGGTGTGAAGATCTTCTCCTGAGTTATTTGAATTTTGAACCTTCAGCAGATGAATCTGTGTCGCAGTATTCCTACATTTTTCTTAGTTAAACAGGATTCAAACCATTTAATGAAAAGTCCTCAACAGTTTCTCCAAAAGGAATTTAAAAGAATTCGCCAGAAAATGAAAATCCCGTCAGTATCCATTCACATGTATCTTAGTGGAAACCATATTTCCCACCTCAGCCTCGTTCCCAACCGCTCAGGTGAACAGACCATCTCTTTTATAGTTTCATAAACACCAGAAAACATCCATGAGATTTTTCCATCCTGCTCATTAGTCATAATTCCAGTGTTTCAGGTCCCAAACATCTGCACTGTGAGTTGATGAAGCAAATATCGGTCATAATAAGCTCAATATTTTTGGACACCAGTGAAAACAAAAATGAATTGTTCCTGTTCTGTTCATATTTTTGACCAGTGGTTCCTGGGGGTCCGGAGGGGAAGTGAAATAGTTAATATGATAGAAAATTATTCACATTCTTTAAGACTTTTGTTTTCTTGTGAAGTTTTATGCTTTTTGATGATTCAAAAACAAAACAAGGAAAACAAAAAAATCTGCCTCAGTTTAATCTAGGAGACATTTGTAACCTTCGTTTTGTTTGAGCTGCTGCTTCAGACCTTCAAGAATGTGACCCAATACAGTGAAGCATTTCTAATCAAATAAGTCTCTTAAATACACAACAATTATAATTATTCCTCTCCTTTTTATTTGGTGCAGCGGGTGTGATTACATCAGCATACAAACAGCAAATCTTCAGGGTAATTGTAGTTTTTTGTCTTTATCCAGTAACGTCTATGTCTCGACTCTAAAAGACTATAAAAATACAAAAAGACTAAAGCTACAGGTGGATTCAAACTGGTTCCAAAGCAAACTGACAACAGGTTTTTTGAGCACCTTCATATTGGCAATAAATACATTCATGAAATGTTGTAACTGCAGAGGCAGGCTGGGTAAGATCTGAGCGTTTCTCTTGAGCAACGTGCTCATGTAGCCTTCATGCTAACGCTCCAGTCCAAAGAGGGAATGATCCGGGTGTAAATGGTTTGATGTTTTGCTCAGAGACATTTTCAGGTTGTTGTTGATGCAAGTCTTGACCAGTAAGACTTCCACAGAGCTGCATGTGTCCCTGTTCATGCCTCAGATTTTTTTCTTCTCTTTTGCATTCTGAAGTTCTGAAATCTGGTCGCTCCAAGTAAAATAAATCTGGTTATAAAAAAATATTTAAAATATTATAACACCTCGTTCGTAACTCGGAACAAAAACATTCAATACAAGGCTGCACACAGACTGTACAACTGACTTTATAAAATCCTATTTTATGATAAAAATATAGCATTAGCTCACATTAGACTGAGAAAGGAAAATCCATTAGCACTTGAATATTCAAGTATAATAACTCAGACATACAACACATTCACCAGAGGAAAATACTGTTGGCTTCTTCCATGATTACAAATAATCTCAGACATGTGGGGGAGGGGCGATCCAAAGGGTTTGTGTCTTTTTTCTTTTGAGCTAATGAGGTGTGTTTTTATTTATTCACTCCCACACTTTGTTTCTCATATTGTTGTTGTTGTTGTTGTTGATGATTAAGAGATCTGGTTATTCAGCTGCCCGGGGTATTTCTCAAACCTCCTCTCTGCCTCCTCGCTGAACGCGTCACCTGTAAAAACAATGAATGAATCAGTCAAAATAAAGCCTCTGAAACTAAGAACAGCTACTTGAAAACTCCAGTAATTTACATGTTCTCTTTACAACACAGCATCAAACTGTGAGAAACCATAGCGAGACAAGATGACTGTTATTTCCCAATATCCTGGACATGTTTTCTAACTTTTCATGTTAAAAAATAGAAAAGAAAACATATGTAACTACAGAATGTTTGATTCTGTTTTAAAGGAAACTGGATTAGAACTTTCACCATGTTTCTAATGATTTGTAGTTTAACTAATTGCAGATAAAGGGCAATATTAGCCATTAAGGGCCTTAAGGTGAACTCTGTGAACTCTGATCTCAAGGCCTTGGTTTGTAGAGAGGAAGGGCGTCTATCAAAATCATGTTTTACAGCCTTTAATATCTGTTGACAAATTAGCCTTTAGTCAAATTACCACACACTGATTGACACTCAGTAAATCTGGGGGCAAGTAGCTTCAGCTCAGGACGTATTACAGGCTTTTAAAGCGGTAGGAAAAATATAATTAAGTAGACACTTACGTAATGTAATTCATGGGCTTTAAGATGATAGAATAATGCATAAAAGTGAGTCAAAATAAACTTTATATAAAAGCCAAAATGTGACATTAACACGCGCCAGTTTCAGTGTTTTCGACTGCTTACCAACATGGCAGTTATGGAACCAGATTCGATGTCCATCGTATTTACAGTTGCATTTCATGGCGTTGTTGGTGAAGTCGCTCTCAGCCACTTCATGATCGGGATTGATCACAATCTGAGCAGGTGAGAAACGTAAAACAAACTATTTTATAAACAGACGATCAGGGAACGTGAAGTTTGGATAAAATGACTCAGTTGTGGCTTTAATCTCCAGCAGTGTAGGTTATCAGGAGTCCCACTGGTGTGATAAACCAGTTACACATTTAATGTAATAATGTGTTAATATTGAATGAACGTAAACTTTCAGCCGCTCACGATCCTGCTCACCTGCATAATGTAGTTTCCGGGTTTGACGTCCGTGATGTCGATCCACTGGCAGTCGATGTCGTGGCGGTACAAATCCCAGCAGCCCACAGTGATTCCCTGATCGCCAAAGTTAGCGCACTCGTACCTCTTAGAAACACCTGAGTGTCATGATTAAAAAGGTTCAGTGAGTTCATACAGATTATATTTTATTAAGGCTGCGAAAATCCTCTTTTAATCGAAGAAGCAGCTTTTTTTTCTTATAAAAATACAAGAAGAAAAAAAGGTTAATAAACTAATTAGTTAAAAATATAACGATCCCTAAATACATGCCGACATTGACTCACCCTCCTGACAATCTGAGTCCTCCAGACAGAAACTGGCTTTGTGTCCCTCTGCCACTTTGGTGCCGTTGGCGTTCAGCAGATCATAGTGGGTGAAAATGTTCATGCTGTGGTAGTGGCTGTAAAATACAGTGAAAAGCTCATTATAAACAACAACAACAACAACAACAACAACAACAACAACAAAACAGTCTGTTCTCAAAGTTCAATAATCCACCATCTGAAAGTGGAAATTACCTTTAGAGAATTACATCAATAAAACGGCCTGAACCTAAAGCTAAAATGATTTTAGATTGTGATTTTTGTCATGACACAAGACAGAAATGAGAGGATCTTGATTAGGGATGCTCCGATTGATCAGCCAATTTGCTTCAAGTCACCAATCACCTTAAAACCGATCACCTGTGGTTAAAACGTGATCGGAGCATCCCTAATCTTGATTTGAGAGGTTTGATTGAGAAAAAGTATTTGATCTAACTCGACTTTCAAACATGTTTACATCATTAAAACTCGACCAAAACTAATTTAATGAAGACAACGTTACCCATGGCAGGCGTGCCACACCCACGAGTGCCGCCCAGCCTTCGGCTTGAAGTCAGCCCGGCCGATGTTGTGGATCTGGGAGGAGAAGCGGAGCAGGCGTCTGTGTCCGTACGGCCAGTTGGCTTTGGCTGCAGATTTGGACAGGCAGTCCTCCTCTGCGGCGCAGTAGAGCATGTGCAGAGGGCGGTCCTCGATGTAAACCGTCTGCTGGACCAGAGGGGCGTCCAGGATGAGGTCAGAGGCCGCTGGATACAGAGGGAGAAGCAGGATGACGACTGAGATACAGTATGTTGCTCATGTTTTAATGGATCTGGAACAGAATCAGGATTTGTCCTTTTGGAACTGCTGAAGAAATATATCAACAGATACAGAAAACACTGCGAGGTATACAGATTAAACTGGACAGGAAGTGATATCGAAACATTTCAACATGTATCTTCAAATGGATTCGAATTACTTCACAAGAAGAGCAACATGTTTCTTTGATCATGTAATAACAATGTTGATTTATAGGATCCAAATCCGAGTTATTATATTGTTCGTCCAACAATGTGATACACTGATGCGTTTTTATAACATTTTGGAAGAATTTAGATGAACTTTTTTCTTAATATGTCAGATCAAATTAAGATTATTTACAACCCGGTATCACATAAAATGTCTTAATGGGTTTTACAGACCCACGTTAAAAGTCTTCCCTCCTAACAAAGCTCAAGATCTCCGCAGAGAGAAATAAAACTTTTCCATAAAAGTGTCGCAGATAAGAAAAGAGAAAGAATCAGAGAGGAAATTCAAAGAGAAGTCAGCCTCCTCAGAAAGGGGCGGGGTAAAGACAATTATTAAAATTAGAAGAGTTGTAAAAGTCGTATGAATTATAGATTAAACCCCAAAAGCCGGATTATAAAAGCACGGTTTTGATATCTCTTGTTAAATTGATTAAAAAAATGAATATCGTCATATTGAATGTGGTGTTTTCTTTTTTACTTGGGGTTTGTTTTAATTAAATTTAATTGGATCAACAGATTCTTTTCCTCTAATCTTGGCAGGTTTATCTCAGTATTCTTGTTACTGAACTACAATGATGTAAAATTAGTTTCACTCATTTCTCTCTTGAAAAGGAGATTTTAATCTCAATGAGACTTTTATCAGGTTAAATAAAGGAAAAGAAAATGATTAAAAAACAACTTTCTGTTGTTGTTCACTCACTTTCAGAGCAGATGACTCCTGCTGAAAACTTCGCTGCTGCTTTCTGGCAGTTGACAGTTTTGTGATGCTGGCACTGAGTCAGAGACATCTCGCTTCCTGTGCACTTGACACCGCTCATCACCATCTCCGTCACGTTGCTGCCGTCCCAGTACCAGGTTTCCTTAGATCGGGTTGGACAACATCAAACAGACAAGACGTGCAGAAGAAACAAAAACAGGGCATCGATCAGAAAATAATCGGAGCTGCAGAGAGACGCTGCGCTGAAAAACAGATGTTCATGACTCATTCTTGGCTGCTCGCTGTGGACACTGTGAGACGTTGATCTTATGATCACTGGAGGACAATAACTTTGGGCAGACACTGAGTGATTCAATGATCATACTACTTAGTTTCAAGTCACTTGAAGCATAATTACAGACTTCCTCTAAAATAGATCAGCTAAACCACAAGCGTCTGTGTTTTTATATACGAGACGTTTATATCATGTTTCCTGCAAACTGCAACTGTTGAATCTAGTTCCTGTTTCCAAAAATGCTAAACATCCTCTTTGTAAAATATTGTGTCCTTAAGTAGTGTGTTTAGAAATGAGGATCTATCTCATGAGCTTTTACAACCCTGTAAAACAAAAAAAAATTCTGTGGGTCTGACACTAAAACCTGATATTTATTGCTGATGTTTAAAGATGGTTTAATGCACATCAGGTCACAGAAACCCCAAAAGTTCCTCCCAGTTTCCTGCTTTGAAACTAACCAGACTTTACAGCTGATTTCCAAAACACCAGCAAAGGGCTGAGATTCAAATGTCAGTGTTAAAGAGAAGGGAGGAAAGAGAGAGAGAGCTGTGCTGGAACATCTCACACTGAAACAGTGACCCCATAAGAAATTTCACTAACTCCATTTCATGGTTTTCTGTTTGGATTAGCAAAGTCCTGTTTTGTTTGTTATTAACAAATATTTATATATATTTATTTTGAAATATCCATTTCATACCAATCATACCGTTTTATACCTTGTCTTTAATTCTCTCAAAATCTATTTTATTGGTTTGTTTTCATTTTCAAAAGGCAGACATTTCAATCATCCAGTTTATTTAAGGCAGCTCTTACAGCCATGTACCTCAATATTTATATTAAGACACTCTGATAAGTCTCTGTTTGCTCAGTCTCTACAGAAAAACATTCTGTTTCTAAGTTTCCTTTGACCGGGATTATTTATAGTTGCACATTAAATCCATAATATTATTAAAACTACCTTTATTTCTTACTTAAAATCCAGTTGCTGTCTCTTATACACATCTACGTCATCAGAAAAGTATGAGCTTGGAGTCAGTTTGGCTTTTGACAGAATGAGACCATATTTCTTAGTTATGTGATGAGAAGTTTAACCATTCTGCCTTTACTGTTCATGTCTGTTTTATATTCTTATTATTTGAGTGATGTACTGACACCACAACATGTTCTTTTGGTCATTACTGTCTGCTTGTGATATGTAATGTACATAAAGTAAATTAATGTTTATTGGACTTTCCACTAAATCTTTTTGAACGAAGACAAGACGACACAATATCCTAGATGTTCTCAAACTTTTCACGTTAAAAAATAGAAAAGAGAACATATGTAACTACAGAACGTCTGATTCTGTTCAAATGGAAACTGGATTACCACCTCAGCAAAGTGGAACACCATCTTCACCATGTGTCTAATGATTTGTAGTTTAATTAACTGCAATATTGTTTGTTATTTTAAGTGCAATATTAGCCATTAAGTAAGGGCCTTAAGGAGAACTCTGTTCCTTCATCTCAAGAC
>NW_019525454.1:386707-472505 GCF_002814215.2 Seriola lalandi dorsalis | reverse complement strand
TGTTTGGATTAGCAAAGTCCTGTTTTGTTTGTTATTAACAAATATTTATATATATTTATTTTGAAATATCCATTTCATACCAATCATACCGTTTTATACCTTGTCTTTAATTCTCTCAAAATCTATTTTATTGGTTTGTTTTCATTTTCAAAAGGCAGACATTTCAATCATCCAGTTTATTTAAGGCAGCTCTTACAGCCATGTACCTCAATATTTATATTAAGACACTCTGATAAGTCTCTGTTTGCTCAGTCTCTACAGAAAAACATTCTGTTTCTAAGTTTCCTTTGACCGGGATTATTTATAGTTGCACATTAAATCCATAATATTATTAAAACTACCTTTATTTCTTACTTAAAATCCAGTTGCTCCACTAACTAATAATTATTTTGTAAGAATAAGTTAATGTAATGACAAGATTTTTATCTCTCTGTTTCTGAGTTGTTTTTGTGTGCGTGCACCACCCAATACAAATACAATGACTTGTCTTAAAACTACACGATGCATCTGAGGAGGTTTAACCTGTAAACAATAAACGTGTTCAGCATGTCATTGTGGAATAAATCTCTTCATTTAACTCTTCGGTCCTACTTACAGTGATGGCATGCAAGGAGTAGCCGAGCCCTAGCTGTCTGCAAACCACCATGGCTTCCTTTGTGGTCCAGCCTGTGCTGCACACTGTGCCCCACTTGGAGCCAACCTGAACCTCCACCCGGCCCTCATAATTGCTCCGGCCGCCCACTATCCGGATCTGCAGAAAGGTCCTGCGGGGAGTCAGTGAGGGGACACACTTCCTGTCCTGTCTCTCAACTGTCTGCGCTACAACTGCCGGGGCTCACACACAGTGGAAAATGTGTCGTAGAAGCAGCAGTTTGGTTAGACTTTTCTAGGCGAGGAGAATGTTAACATGGCTTCCACATGAGGTCACCACTTTGGCTTTGGTGGTGAGTGGTTTTGAGTTTGATTAGAAACTTCATGTGTGGCTGCTCTGCCCACATGGAACAAACCAAATTACTGCCTGGTTCTTCCATGCAGGAAAAGAAGCATCTACTCCATATGGAAATAATAATATACTGCCATACTTTAGTGCGTGCATGTTCAAGTATATTCCACAATTACATACACCAAGAATATGAATGTAAAGTGAACATTAGTACAACCTGCACATATTAATAAATATGTGACAAATGGAAATATATTTGAACATATATGCACAGAATATGTAAAAATAACTACACACACAGTGGCCACTTTACACACACACACACACACACACACACACACACACACTCACCAAGACAGAGTGACAGAGTCTCAGTGATGATTTGAAATAATAACAATCATCAGGTTCCAAGTATAAAACCTTCACATGACCTGTCCAACACTAAAGCAGCAGATTCACCTGGTTTTATTACAAGGTAAACAAAAGAAACACTTTCTTATCATCAAATTTTCCTTTAATTCATTATTATTTTAAACGCTTTCCTCTAATGAAACAATCTAGGAAGGAAAATTCACTCTTTGGTTGAACTCATGTTGAGTAGACCTGTCATGGCTGCATCAGAATCAAGTAAAATGAAACCTGAAAATATTTTAAATAAGTTGATTTGAATTAAAACATTAATTTTAATAAACTAAGATTCTTCTGAGATTTTTATAGCACACACAAACAACTGGCCACTGAGTGTTTATGACAGTATATCATATTTGCATATGTCAAATATCCCAAAAGACAACCTGCTGGTGAACGCAGCTGCAGGAAGTTGCCCTGGTTGGTGTTAATAACCTACTTGCAGGCCCTGGTTAGCGTAGCCCAAGCCCAGCTGCCTGCAGGCCACCATGGCCTCCGTGGTGCTCCAGTTCTCTCCGCAGATCAGACCCCAGCTCTCCGTCCCGTTAGAGTCTGAACCCAGGACCTCCAAGCGGCCCTCGTAACGGGTCCGTCCCCCTGTGAGTCGGATCTGTGCGGGGCCGAGGAGTTAGGAACCACAAGGCAGAGCGTAGACACACAAGGCTGGATAAAAACTCAAAAATCGCACGGGTGACATCAAGCCATAAGCTATAGAAATTTAGTTTAAACATCTGCGACTTGATTGATTTGATGAAAGTATGTTTTTTTGAGTTTTTATCCTACTTAGCCCGGTGTGTGTATTTACAGGAGACATGGAGTATAATCTGGTAAAATACAAACTGTACAACCAGAAATACTCTGTGTTAAAGTGAATATCACTGTTGTCAGAAAAACGTATGAGCAAAATTGCTGTTTTCAGAACAATAAAAGAACTCTAACATGTTTTTCAAACAATTAAATCTAGTTTGACATCACAGTTTTTTATGACAGCAGTGAATTTATATTATTTCAGTGAGTGAAAATGTGAGATTTCTATGAATATTAGCTCTAAATCTCACACGTTAGAACAAAGACAGTTAGATCAGCAAAGAACTAAATTAATAGACAATAAAAACAGTATAAAACGAGGCGTTATTCAAGTTCTTTCCTATGCGACATTAATCAAAGCAGAAGGAAGCAAAAGGAAATATGATGCAGTTAACTTAGTCAGACCAACTTTCTCAAGTAATCTAAATAATTTCAACGATTCAAACAACTTTCTGACATTTGAACATCGCAGTTTTAAGATGAAACATTAAGGAGGTTCAGCTCTGACCGTGTTCTCCAGGCCCATGTAGGGTATGTTGCAGCGGACGGCGGCGTCCTCCACGTGCTGACAGTCCTCTGATGAGATGTTTTTAAAGGGGCAGTTCCAGATGGATTTCTCCTGACCGAGACACTTCACCTCGTTCATGTAGATCGGACCCATTCCTGAACAGACGGGATTAAACACAGACAACAGAAGAGCTACAGGTTAGACAAAGCACCCAGAACTCAGATTTTATTTTTTATCTTTCATCTGGCAAACTTTTTTTTTTCCACTTATATTTTCCAACCTCTTGAACAAACAATTCATTTACAGTTTCTGAAAAAAAAGTTAATTCTAGTTAATATGAAGAAAACCCAGAATGTACCCATAGCAGATGACGAGCCAGGTCTCAAATATTTTTAAATGCAACGAAGCATTATATACAAATCAGTTTTAATGAGGTACAGGGTATTTGGAAGTTGCAGCATTTAATGAGCCTTGACCCGTTTAATAAGGCGCTCGGATCAGATTAGACCAATCCAGGTCAGGTCACGACTGTTTTTTTGACCCTTTTGGATCAAAACTCCAGTTTCAAGAACCAGACTGTGTGAGAAAATCTGGGCCGAGAAAAATGAATATCTCAAACATCCTCCCCGACCAGAAACAGTGACGTCTTTTTCCCTGTTATTTTTCTGTTGATGGAGTGTATCTCTTCTTTGTTATTTTCCCCAAGGCAGCTCATCATGTTCTACAATTTTGCGGAAGCAGAATGATGTACGGTGGATATAAAAAGTCTCAACACCCCTGTTAAAATGCCAGGTCTTTGTGAAGTAAAACAATGAGACCAAGATGGATGATTTCAGAACTTTTTCCACCTTTAAATGTGACCTATAACCTGTACAATTGAATTGAAAAACAAATCTTTTAGGAGGGAAAAATAAGAATAAAAAACTAAAATAATGGGGTTACATTACTTTTATATCCACTGTACATGAAAAAGCTTTAATGAGCTGAAACAGTCTTCCAAATGATTGAGATTAATATGAAAACACAACACAGAGGAACATCCGGAAGCCCAGAACAAACAGTATGTTGGAGTTAAGAAGGTCACATTTTCCAGAATATACATACAGTAACTCTTCAAACTAACACCCAGCTCACTCTTTAACCTGAGGCGTGTTTGCTGAGCATGCATGCTCTCCGTCAGCGACACCCCGCTTTACATTCACTCTGTAAACTGTCGCTCCATCGCTACAGGTCATATAGCACCATGAGGTGACTGTGTTATGAAATTCCTATGAAAGGAATTCCTTCAGCGGCGCTCGCTTCCGACTTCAGTGACGTTCAGGAATGTTTCCTGGACCGACTCAGCCAGGTGGCGGTCGGACATCCATCCGAGCACAGAGCTGGTCTGCTGCTGCCTCAAAGAGATGACTCTCCTCAGCCAACTTCCTCTGTGGTGGAAATCATAACGCACGCACGCACACACACGCACACACACACACACACACACGCACACACACACACACACACACACACACACAGACCCACCCAGCTGCCCTTCAAAAGACTGCCTGTTTCTGCAGTGGTGGAATCTGAGGACAGTTAATCCAAACACTACACACACCTCCATGTTCCTGAGGGCAACACTAATGAGGAACACAAACACAGAGATAAACTCTTTTATAATAATATTATTTTGTTTGGACAGAGAATAATTATTCAAAGCAATGTTTCATTTCCAGTCACATTCCTCAGGCACACTCCACTACATATCGTATTGATGAGACACAGGTGTGGTTCCAATCAACCTGGAAGCACTCATTGTTAGACCATCACAAATTATTGCCTGTTTTTACAGTGCAGGTGGATTGATCTTCTCATCTAACTCTCATTTATTTGATATATTTCCTGATATGTCAAACTATGTGTGTTAGAGATCAGTCAAACTTTAAAACTAATCAGATATTCAAAGGAAAATAGAAAAACAGATTTACTTGTGTGTTTTTTCAGTTTGTTTACTGACTTAAAAGAAAAAGAGACTAAATGTAAACTGTACAAATTTGAGTCTGTTCTTTCAATTAAACTAAAATATTTACATTATCATCCATCGATTTTTTTTGTGATTAATTTCCAGCTGATACAAACTGTCATTCAAAATGGTTCATTATTTCCCTTCAGGTAAAAACATCTTCAATCAATGATTCCTTTAGTTTATCTTCATAAATTGGGGCTTATATTTTCACTTCCTGGGGAATTTATTGCTTTATATGTACAGTATTTTGTAAATGCAAGAGGATCTCTGTGGTGTCCTAAAGTAGAAGGAACCCTGATAAATGTGTCCAGGGTGTCTCCTCTTCTGCTTACTGATTCAGCACTAAAATAAAATCAGTGCCGTTACAAACAGCTGTCTGAAATTTAAAAGCCAGGGACCAGTTGCACAAAGCACCTTAAGCTTTCTACTTACGGTTTAATTTCTCCTTAGCTGAGGGAGTTACTTAAGGTTGTAGCACAGAATATCTTAAAGGGTTTCCTGATCGTGGAAAACTTTTGTTGGGATGTTCATCCTCTTCATAAACTCGGCCACGTTGCAGTTAAAATACAATCAGAGGAACCCAAGGGTTTTTTCCTTAGTTTGGTCACTAAGGTCTTTAAATGACTTTAAGTGATTCCTTATGGATAAGACCAAGACAAGGAGAAAACCTTAAATATTTAGGGTGTTTTGTTTTGAAACCATATCTCAGACTTTAAGGAAAATCTTTTAATACAGGCATAATTAATTCACAAGGAGACATGCTCTCTTTCTCACGTACTCACTCATACACAAACTACTTCATTCAGCTTAAGGTTTCATTTCTAAGCATCCTCTCACCAACAGAAATGAATCTGCTGAGTGTGTCTGTGTTGGTGAAAGAACAAGCGACGACGAGAACTGATGAGTTTTGTTCAAACTGAAAATATGGAAAAAAAACTTAAAATATATATAAAAATATATGGAAACTTTTCTGATAAATCATTGTTGAGGAATTAAACTCGTCATTCGGTTTTTAAACAGTTTGGTTTGCAGTCTCACAGTCTTACAGTCTTACAGTTACAGGACACAAAAAGTGATTTTTGTCTGGAAACTGATTTACTGCTGCTCACGTGGAGGCCAAGTGGCTCAGACACAAGCTGGACTTGTGAAATCGCCTCATTTTCACATGAAATGGTCCGTGGCCGAGCTGGAATAACACAGACGGCTTTCTGTTCTTAACAAATGCCTGACACACACTAAGGAATCAGAAATACTCATAGCAAAGAGAATTTAATGAATAAAGAACTATATTAATGTCAGGATTGTAGTGAAAAAGACAATCTGTTTACGGCGGTCGGTGTCATATGGTGTTTATGGAAAATCTTTGTTTGTTTCTTATCTTTCTTCACTCCCAGCATTCCTTCACTTATTAAAATAACCTCCAAATGAGGAATCCCCGCAGGAATGTGGACCTGTAGAGAGCAGATCATCTGTTCTCTGAGGTGAAGAGATGACCTGAGAGATAAGACAAGTGGACAGGTGATGACTGAAATCCTCTCTGAGGACAGTTATAAAGACGTCCTGTCTCAGGTGACGAGTTCAGAGGGATTTAAAAAGCACAGAACTGACCAGGCTAAGATCAACAACATTATCACAAAGTCAACACTGGTACAAGTGTGGCAAATTTTAAAAACTTTACTTTTGACATGTTCAGTCGTGTATTTTTTACTTGTATTGAAGTATATAGAGTCTGATTCGAACTTACCTCACTTTTACTTCTGCAAACATTTGTAAAGATGCAGAAATAAAGTCATTGGTTGAGTTAAACCTCTGAATTTCTTGAGAAAGTTTGCTAAACTGGACAATACGATTTCAGGGTGATTTCACTTCGCAAACGGCCAAATCACACCTGGGTTGAATATTCCAAAGATTTTTTGGCCTCCTCTCAAACAGTGGGTTGACTACTTCCTTTCTTCGACTGGACTTCTGTCTAAAGTTACAAAGCTGGAAAAAAGATTATCAACCTTTAATCAATTCTGTCTATTACGATGGCCTTTAATTACATATTTTTTTAAATCTATTATTGTTTTTTTTATCATTATAATTATCAACATTTTCAACTTCTGTTTGGACTGCCACACACCAATACATTTTCTCACTTTTCAGAGGGTTTTATTTCTGACCTTGTCCCATGCGGGCTCCGGTGAGAGCCTCCTTGGCGCTGCCGAAGCCGAGCTCCCTGCAGACGACGCTGGCTGACTGCAGGTTCCAGCGATCGTCGCACACCGTTCCCCACTCGTTGTCTTTCAACACCTCCACGCGGCCCTCGCCCAGCCTGGCACCACCCTTCAGCCTCACGTTACTCTAGACAACAGACACATAAAACAATATTTTAATCTACATGTAGCAGGTTGTCTGAGCTGCCTATCAGACTGCTTACTATAAGTTTTAATAACTGTGTCCAGAAGGAAATGTATAATCATTCCTAAAAATGACAAAACATTTCACTTAGATTTTACGTTAGAAAACAGAAAATAGTCCATTATCAGACACTAAAATGTCACTCAAGGTCCACTAGCTTTTTCTGGAGCTTTCAATCACATTTCACTGTCTATCATGTGGACAAAGCTCCATACTGAAATCACAAGATATAAACTGGTATCCCCATGTGTCCAAAAACTACTTTACCGAGGTCTTCAGTTTCTTTTTCATGCCGCTGTTTTGCATGAACAGCGGCCCGGGCATGCAGCTGACCACGGCTGCCATGCCGCCCTCGCAGGTCGATGTGGCGTTGGGCTTGTTGAACTCCAGGGGGCAGGCTGCCAGGTGGATCTCTGTGCCTGTGCACGCCACAGAGTGGATGTGGAAGTGGTTCTTCTGACGCTCCAAATACAACCTGGAGGGAGCAGAGACAGAGGCAAGAACGAGGACTGTGATAACTTCAAGACTGAATGAATTAGTTGTGTTTACAGTACAGTGAAAAATAAAGGCCTGACAATGTGCTTACAATTAACTCATAAAAAATATTCAATTGAATAACCACACAAATGAATGAATGAGCACAAAGCTACACAATAATAAAATAAATAAACAGTTTGGTTCAGTACGTTGAGTCAGGTTCATTGTCTGACAGTAAATTATAAAAACATGTTGGACAAAAGGAAAACTTCACCAGAGACCACAAGTAAATCTGTGTCCAGTAAAACAAGATATTACTTTAATTTTGTTGTTGTTTCGCTTTCTTGTTGATCGTTAGATGAAAATCTCAATATGACTCATGTTTGTACGGTAAATATGAAGCTGTAGCCAGCAGCCGTTTGGCTTAGTTTAGCATAAAGACTGGAAACATTTAGGGTGACTCTAAACATACCAAACACAGATTCTTTTTTTTTGCTAATCCTGAATTTCTCATCAGTTTAAATGTCAGTTGTTTATGAGGTTTGTGGAAGCAGCATGTGTGTGGGTCTCTTCAGACAGCTTGAATTTACCCACTGAAGTGTTTATCCTCAGATTACCTTTTGCCAGGGCTGCTCTGTTTAGACTTAGAGTTAGCTTTAGCTTTGGGTGTCTGCCTGCAAAGTAAACACGGGTTAGACTGCACAGTTAGGAGAAAATAATGAGATGACAAAGTGCAAAATCAGAGTAACAAAAGGTGACATGGTGCACAGTTATGTTAAAGTCTAGTTACACGATTCGAAAGGATGTGGCACCTTCTACACGCTTGTTAAATACAGTTAGCTTCACAAGAAAAGGTGTTTATATTATGTTCAAGTCGCACAAGGAACAGATTTGTTGAAAGTGACACATCCTTCTTAAATGCAGGTGAAAGAAAAACACAAATGTGAATTTAAACTTTGACATTCATTGATTCTTTTCATACATTTCATTAGCACAGGCTCACATACATAGCATGGCCAAAAGTCTGTGGACACAATTTTCTACTCTTTTCTGTACTTTTGGTTTGTAGCTTTTAGTCGTACTTTGGGAAAGGAACCTTAGTTCCAGTTAAGGGATTATAATACTATACAATGATATTTTAAACAAAAGCTTTCAACTTGACAGCACCTGTGTGCACAAAGTCTGATTCATAAAAACATGGTTTTCCTAGATTGGTGTGGAAGAACTTTTGTGGCCTGCGCAAGAACTGGAAGAGGAAGTGTGGTGTCCATAAACCTTTGGCCATGTAGTGCATGATCATTATTAACATGTTAGTAGAGACGATGCTATTGTGATTGTAGTTTTTCGATTAAGACAATGTGAACCTCCAGTTACCACATTGGTTTTGTTGGATGTATGGCACTGCTTTTTGATTGGATGGCATGTAAATAAACCACAGAGGTAGGTGTAATAATCAAAGCATGACGTTACACTGTACAGTCCGTGTTGGTGGGTTCTTCAACTTTCTCAGTGCAAAGCCAAAAGAAGAACTGAATTTCCATTAATTTATTAATTCTTTTGTTTCACCCTGTAACAAAACCTCAAACATTTTGTTACTCAAGTCAATTAGAATTTGTTAATTGTTTTAGTAGAGCTGCTGGACACCTGAATTTCCTCTAGGGATGGATAAATAAGTAAATAAATAAAAGAAAGAAAGAAAGAAAGAGTCAGGGTCTTTTTACCACAGTCATCTATTCTGCGAAGTAATCTTAGAAAAAATAAATAAATAAATCTTAGATTAGATAAAACAGGAAATCTAAGAAACTGTTTTTTCACTGTAATAATTTGTTTTTATTTACTTTGGTGTGTAATTTTCCAAACTAAGGAACTACACAGTGAAACATAATAAAACTAAAATGTGTAATGTATGTGGCAAGCTCCACCCAGCTGGCACTCTTTGCCGGCTAAAACAAACGCTGTGAAGACTGAGACCGATGACTGTTTCAGTTGAAGAACCCAGGATGAAGTTACTCTCCACCTCCAAAAAGCATGCCATACTGGAGAATGGGATTTTCAGATGTTGCATTACATTTAAAAGGACTAATCTGTGAAAAGATTAAGCCTCAGTCACTGACATGGCACAGATTGACAACATCTGTCCCATTAAAAAACGGGCCTCAAAAAAGGATTTAATGGCAATAAACACCCAATTAAGTTTGTTTATTTTTAGGGAAAAGAGAAAGTTGACAAAAAAATTAAAAAAAATATCATACCGTATTTTGTAACGTATTAATTAATTAAAGCTAAGAAATAGTACAATCTGTGCCATGTCAGTAGAAATGTGAAACACAACAACAAAAATAAACAGAAAACAACCCTCAACTCAAGACAACCTCCAGTTATAGCAGGATCAAATTTAAAAAATATACAACCCATTCACATGCTGCACATCATAATAATATGATATTAGAGGGAGGGGAAGTGGTCAGCTATCTAGAAACAGGAGCTAAATGGTTATTGTCTACTCCCAACAGGAAACCCACTGTCAGAAGTACAGTAAACAGAGTGCGGACGGAGGTGGACGGTGGGTTTTCCCGTGACTGTGTACCTTCCACCGGCTGAAACATTAACCTTTGGCCTGGAGACCTTCTCAGCTGCTCGCTTTTTCAGATGTCTGCAACAGTGAGACAGCCAAATTCCATCACATACAGGAGTGAGACCACATGCAAACACACACACACACTCACTGTCTCTGGGCTGCACACACACATTTCTTTAGGGTGAAGCAGTGGAGGGTCAGTGGTGAATAACATGTCTGACATTCCACAGGTTTCCAGTATCTTATGTTACAGAGGAGGATGATCACAATTACAGAGGTATTCCAAGTATTCAGAATTCAACAGTCTCATTCAGCAGCACCAGTGTAACACCTCATAGTTCATTTATAAATTCCTATTTTTAATGCCTATTATAATAAGAAATAAGGGGAATCAAAACTTTATATTTCTATTTAGTGCTGATTAAGCTTTTTTTTAACCTTAAGTCTTCATTTAGCTTGTTCAGTGCTTTAAATGCATCATTAACTCAAACTGATAATAGGCGAAGTAAAACCCCAAAATATTCACTTTTGAGGAACTAAAAAAACAATCTGATACATGAAAAGCCTGATGTTTATCAGTTAACGACAATGATATGAGTTTTTCTTCATCCTTATTATAGTATTTCCACATAAGAATTCTGAAATGTGGGATTTAACATAAATTTGAAATAGTCTGATTAGGTGTTCACACCAGGAGAAACACAGAATATTAAATATATACATCACTCCTTCAGACTGTTTTACAATCTAATAAAACACTACAATATAAATGTAACATTTATAAATTAAAACTATAAACTATGTGCGGTATGTAGAATGAATCGTGCACAGTGTAGACATAAGGGCAGTCTGGGCTTAGCAAACGTAAAGACAAGTTAATTACTGTATCACTTTTTTACAATATGATGAGTGGTTCCAATTAAACACATAAAAGCCATAAAGGATAAGAACAGCATTACAAAAAAGTCTGACAAAAAAAAAAAAAAAACTGCCTGAAATAACAGCTGGTGAAAAATGATTCATCGTTCTGGGTTTCAGTGGAAAGTTTAAGTGTCCTCAGATAGTTTCAGATGCTCTTCCACCCCGACAGACATAATGGAAAATGGTCAAATTTGAGGACAACAGCTAATGTCACAAAATCAGCAACTGACTGTTTATACGTATCTGCCTTCAAAACACATTAATGACCAAACTGTTTCGAGTAGGTACTTTTCAAGAACTGATGACCTAGGACGGATGGACGGACAGCACAGAACAATATGACTGTTGCTGGATGCATGTTGGCTTCACTCCAGTCGTTGTACTCTGTCTATTATGTGACCAACCAACCCCTCTCAGCCCTCACACACGCCTGAGAGAAAACACACGTTTCCCCTCGGACTACTGTGAACCATCTGCAGGGGATGAATAAAACGCCTCCGACTGGAGCGCAGCCAGGAATGCGTACTGAAGAACACACCGGAGGAGAGACAGTCCACTAAAGAAGTCATTGTCCTCAAATACATTTTTGTGGCTAGAGCTAATGATTATTTACTAGCAAATTAACTGATTTGTTGATCGACAGGTAAATACTAAAACTTTCCTGGTTCCAGCTTCTCAGTTGTTGACGATTTGCTGCTTTTCTCTTTGCTGAATACCTTTGGGGTTTCCACTGTTGGTCCGACAAAACAACCTTGGGCTTTAATAAACTGTGGTGGGCATTTTGCACAATTTTCTGGCATTTAATAGGCCGAATGATTCATTGATTGATCAAGAAAAGAATGAAAAATGCACATCACGAGAACTGAAAACCGTGAGATAATTGTCTCACCTTTACCTGTTTTTTCAACTTTGATTTGATTTGAGTGCAAATATCTTGTATTTTTTTCCGAACTATCACACTGGGTCAAACCCTGCAGTGGTTAAAACAGTCTTGACAGAACCACACACTGGTTTGTACTTTTCCATCTCTGCAGGCAGTTCATTATCACTCTTCGACTTCCTCTGCAAAGTAATGAACAGAGGCTGAGAACATGAAGTATGTGACCTGACCTGGACACATTTCAAACAAAAACACGGCTGTTCTGTGTATCCAAAAGGAAAACAAAAACATCCTCGGAAGGAAGAAATAAGAAAACAGAACAATAAGAGGCTTGTCCAAAAACAGCTTCATGCATGCTTTGTTGTAGAACTGTGGTTCTGACTGACAGCAGAGAAAGTTACACACTGACAGTCACGATTATGATTATATCCACTGTAAACAGCGGTCCTATAATGTCCACTCTTTACCAAACAATAGACTAAGGTGCTGCTTGTGGTTTGGTCAGAGTGTTGCCACTTTGCTTTACAGACTAAAACCACAGGAATGTCAAACAGGCTGCAGCCAACATCTCATCCTGAGTGAACGAGTAAATTACAGCCACTTTGCTGAGTGGCTTAATTCGCATTGTTGGCACAGGGGGGGAAAAAAGTCTACACCTTTAAAACCTGCAAACATCAAAAATAAGGGTCTTGCACATTCCAGTTGAACATCCTAAAGTTTAGGAATTTCCATCACATTTCTCATTTTTATCAGTTTAAGGAAATAGTTTGAGATTTTGGAATAAACACTTTGATCCACAATTGAACCACTCTCATGTCAGTGTGCAGTAATCATGAAACTACAGCCAGCAGCTGCTTAGCTTAGCTATGAGAGTGGTAGTGATCATCTCATCTAACTTTCAAAATCGAAAAAATCTGTGTTAAGTGTATTTCACTTTAATGTCAGAACTATTCCTTTAACTACAGGTGGATAACTCTGTATTTCCCCTCCTAGGTGTCGGGATCCATCTCACAACTCATCTCACAAGTCGACATTTCTTCATTTCATGGGGTCAAAAGACAAAAATGTTGGGGACCACTGATTTACAGTGCAGATTAAGGAAGTGACAGTTTTTAAATTACCTCCTATGAAGTTGAACAATAAAACACAAAGTAAAGCTTCAATAGGGAAGATGTGGAGTGTATCACCACTAAACAATAGAATATATATTTATTGTTTTCATTATTCATTATCATTTTGGTGTTGGTATGCACTGACCAATATATGAAATACAAGCTGGCTGTTAATTGCTGACAACTTACATCACTTTATTCTCACATGAAGCTTTCACCTCATGATGCCCACACCAACCCCATTCACTTACTTGTAGAAGTTCTTGTTGACTTTCCTCTCATGTGGGAATCCCAGCATGCCACAGACCACGCGAGTGTTTTTGATCGTCCATCCCACATCGCAGATCTGAACCCAGCCTTCTTTAAATTTCACCTCCACAACACCCTCTGTGACGGGCAGCTTCTTTTTTGCCGTGACGACCACGGGCCGGAGTCGCACCTCCTCTACTTTGTTCTCATCCACGTGGGCCTTTTGGGAGAGAAAAATTTGTGATTATCAGCTTTTGTTTGCAGAAAATCGTAGGAGTGATTTCTTTATATTCATACTGACATATCCATGTATAGAAACATACAGTATGTTCACATATGCATGTCTCTTTAAGACTTCTGAATGAGAGGAAGAGACTCCACAGTGAGTCATAGTCCTTATAGACTGTAATTTTAGGTCTAATCCTCTCACTTACAGCTCATAAGTGGTGAACGTGACTACCTCTGATTGCCAGTTTTGCAAAGACTCACTTCGGTTGTGGTTTATTTAGGTGGGGAAAAAAATGGCTGAAATAACAGATTGAAGACTGGACGCCACATTTGACTGAGGCTGAATCGCAGCAACAGGCAGAAAAAGGGAGAGTAGTTATGCATCTGAAAGTCCGCCCCCGCTTACTCTTACGAAACCTTTTTTCATAAGACCCTTCTATGTAACAGGGACACCTCATCAAATCATTCATTCATTCATTCATTCAGGCTGTTTCCAGTGCACTGTGGAGATGAGTCCCCAGTCTAACCTTGTTCACCTGGGACCAGTCAGTTATACAAATGAACATCAAAGAGGACAAACGGAAAATAATGACCAGCTGGAACCAGCTCAGCCAGCACCTCACCCAACTGTGCTTTCTTAGAGTGAGAGTGAAGATTTCCCTCAGGTTTAAATATTTATTTATCCAGGGAGGGTGTACTGAGCATGCCTGATCATTTATAGAAACACTCTGCTCACACACTCACACTCAAGTCAGTCATCATTCCCACCTGAGAGTACACGCATACGAACACTGTCTGAATAATTCTCCTTGAAGTGTTGGTCGTCAAATACCTCCAAGAAACCAATCAGATCATCCCAGTGATCAATCAACCTATGACCCTCAGGTCATAATCTCCTTCTGTCCAGAATCAGTGTAAGGATCTCATGCTGCTCTCTGTTATGGGAGGACTGTCAGAAAACTCTCCACTCCCTACATCACCTCAGGACAATGGACACTGGAGAAGCAACAGCTTTTAACAGGTTGAGACAGATGGTACAGAGCATAGTTGATCAGCACCATGTGTGTAGCAGCTACAGGTGGAGTTACACTGAAGCATTAAATGTTTTCCATGTGGGTTCAACCTTATAGAGTCTATAGGCTGTGGAGCAGTAGGGCAGTTAACACAAAAGCTTATGAGCTTTTAACTGCATCTTAATTAACTCTGAGCATCACTTTTACAACAACAAAATCACTTCAAATCTCTTGTGGTAACTTACATCAATAACATTTGAGTCGACAAAGCCAGGAATCCTCTCGTCTTTGCACACAACTCCAGCATCTTCATCGTGAGTGCAGTCACTGTTGCCCCAGCCGCGAGACTTGCAGAACTCAATGCTCTTCTCTCCTCCATTGCACAGCACATTGTCAAGCCAGATTTTCCCTGTGGAGGCAGCAAACTGTCAGTGCGACTCCCAGGACAGTTATCAGTCCAGGCCTGGAGAGGACACTTGGTTACTTGTTATACTGGTGCTCTGGGAACCAAAGGAAGCACAGCCAAAGATGAATACTCTTGTAAAAAGGTAGTATAATAGATTAAGATGTTCATAATTAATAAGAGCTTTTAAATTATTGTTAACTAACATGACGGTTTCTACATTGCAAGACATTCAGATCATCTTCTTTAATTTAAAAATTATTAAATGGTGTTTAAATCTGTCGAAGTTCATCCATATTCTTGTAAAGCTCTGTAAAGAATAGTCCTGATATAAATTGACGTAGCCTCCGTGACGTCACCCAAAGGTTACAAGAGCGGTTTTGAAGCTCAAAGTGGGCTACTCGGAGTCGCCATCTTGTCAGTGCCCGACCCAGCATAATTCCGGGCTAATTCAAAAATGGGCAAAAAAAAGGTGGAGCCGAGTATATGATGGTTTAATAACTGTGTCCGGCGTACACTTTAGTTAGCGTCGTTAGCAGTGTTGGACATCTGGGCGTCGTGCTTGAAGGCTAACACAAGGCTAATTCATTTGCGGGCGCTAGCTAACGAGCTAAGCTAACAAGCCAGTAATGGTTAAATTTCATCACCTCACCTCAAAAAAGCAGGAGCACAGACTTCCGCGCGTTCTGTTTGTCAATTAACCGCACAGCAAGGCAAATTATTCCTCCAATATTTCTATGGAAAATCCTTTCGAGGCACAAAGACGTTACATTCAGTGACCAATTAGTTGCAGTGACGCGGAGCAGACCGCTCGCGGGCTGTGACGACACCCACCTGTCAGTTAAAGCGGCCACGCCCTCAATAATCCATAACTATAAGCCTTTATAAAATATAAACGGGTGAGTTACATAAAAAAAACCCCCCCCCCCCCCCCCCCTTCACTTGTCATGAAGGAGGAAACTAAAACTATTTTTTCGTACCAGGCTGTAAACACGTTTATTTCTGCTGTAAAGTCTATGGGGATTTGAAGTCACTCTCTAGTGGCCATTTGAGGAACTGCAGTTTTTGGCACTTCCTTGTTGGCTTCTTTCTTTTTCAGCAAGTTTACAGTCATGCTAGCAGCTCTGTGAGAAGGTGCTAAATGCTATAGTCAATTTAACCATATGTTGATGTTCAGCAGCTAAAATATTCACCATCTTTTTTTTAGCGTGTTAGCATGGTAACTTATGCTAATCATTGTTTAGTTTTGGAGGTAGGTTTGGTCATAAACTAGAGTATCTAGCTATCGCAATTTAAGTAATTAGTAACTTATCTCACAGTATCTGAATACCCCTGATGTGTGTGAATATTCTCTGCCTTATGGTATAGTGTATGCATCATATGGCAGAGCTCACAGTGTATTAAACCAGAAACTGAACCTCAGGAAGTGGCTGTAGACTCTTACCTTGACCTTTGCCATATTTGGCGCTGTGTGTCCATCCTGTGGCTGACACAAAGCCCAGCTGGCGGCACAGCACATTGGCGTTAGATATTGAGAAGTCGTCGTCACAGATGGTTCCCCACTCCCCCTTGTAAAAAAGCTCTACCCGACCCTCGTTGTGTTTTCGAGGGTATCCGGTCAGTCTGACCTTTAGCCGCTCTCCCAGGGACTGGGGGGACGGGGATGGTGTGGGCGTCGCCGAGGCTGCATTTGATGGTGTGGTCTGGGTTAAACAGCAAGGTAACCACAACCCAAACAGGAGGCTGAATGCTAACTGTACTCCACGTCTCGACTTCTCCATTACTTCAGCTGCAAGTGAAGAAAAGGGAAAAGACAATGTCAGGTCTAAGAACACATTTTGTGAAATGTGTATAATCAGTTAAGGAGATGAGCGACAAACTATTTTACTATTATACACAATACACAAAGGATTCCCGTATTTCCACCTCAATGCATTTTAGAAATAGCTGTAGCTAAAACAAAGAGGGCCTACACAGAGGTGCTGAAAAATTTCTCAGCATATGGAAATAGGATTGATGTAAGAGTGTAGAGCTGCTCCAGCAGTTTGATTCAAACCATCTGGTCAGTGTTTACTTGAGTCTGACGCTGGGGAAGAATAACAGGGAACATTTAAAAACGTGAAGGCCTCAATGACCAGGCAGTCAGGCCAATTGCAATGTTTATATTTATGTGTTTGTCCCGTCTTACAGTCCAGTGTTTTATTGAGCAGACAGCACTTTTTTCCTCTGGGTTAATTTTCATTCATATTTTTTTTTTTTGATACAACAAACCACCTTTTTCCTAAAAGATGTTAACTCTACTCTCTTTAACCTTCCTGTAAAGCTGCTGAATGCTAACATAGGCCTGCTATTGATAACCTTACAGCTACACTCCTTCTTAGCTTTTAGCAGAGACACAAATACAGTAGTGTGATGTGTTTGTACAGGAACCACAAACTTAAAGGTACCCTTTCCAAAACATGTCTGAGACTGACTGCGTCGTCTGAGTCCGGTTTCACGGTGTGTGGATGGCCCCACACCGTCACACTAAGCTGTAGTCGGGGCCGGGGGGGGGGGGGGGGGGGGTTTAAAGGCAGAGCAAGTCTGAACTGAAGCTACTGTTTTACTTCTTAAACCTTAAAGATCATATTCTCCCATATTGATGCTAGAGCTCAAGGACAAACAGCGTGAGAAATAAACAAAGTGCATGAAAACTCTTGACTCAAACTCATCTTAAAGGATTACACCAACAATATACTTGGCTGTTTCTTTTTCAGCAGTTACAGAGGAAGAAGTTTGTTATGATATAGGCAGTGAGAGCGACTCTTAAATAGACAAAGGACATAAACATAGCTACAAGACGTTTTAAAGGAGAGGAGAAAATGTGTAATCATAAATCACAGTTTACAGATGGACTTCCTGCTGCAACTTTCACCCACTGTAATCACCCTGCTTTTGCATACACACAGTTTTCCTGTGCAAAGTTTGATTATTACCAACCTTTATAATAAAATAAAGTGGCTTAGATCACCTGGCTAAACTGTTTACAACCTGTCTGATCATCTGAGCTCTTGTGTGTGATGCCATGTTGAATTTTACTGCAGCAAAGACTCCGTGTTTCCAGATGCAGTATAAAGGCCAAAACTACACGTTAACTGGAATAATCCTGTTGGGAAGACATGAAATATAACAGAGTATTTCAGTATTTATTTTGGATTTTGTAGCTCCTCCATCACATCAGGTGACACAGACTCACCTGTATCTGATTTTAATAAAAGGTCAGCACTTATAGTCAAACCAAGCTCTCTCTCACACACACACACACACACACACACACACACACACACACACACACTGAACTGTTTCTCTTCCTCTCTCACCCCTCACCCTATAGCAGGGACTCCCCATACCAAAGGCTCAAAAGAACCAGCTCTGGATCAACGCAGCTCTTTTGCTTTAAAATACAAAACAGATTAAACACTTTGGTCATCACAAAGTCTGATCCTGAGACAAACACACAAACACACACTCAGTGTTTTTACTAATCACTACCAGAGGTCTGAAATAAACTAGTAGTGAAAAGCTCCCTGGGCTACAGGGAAGAGATTTTCCCTCCTTGTTGCAGCACATTGTCGACCTCACAGGAACTTTGTGAAACAGTCAGAGGTTAAAACTTCAGTGAGATCAGGAAAAGAGGAAACTGACGTTGCTCGACATGAAAACACAAAGTGGTTGGATTCATTTTGAAAAGGTATTTATTAAATTATAATCTATTAATAAGAACAACCTTTGGGCGGCCATGTTGTCTCTTTGGCTGATGTTTATCCTCCTCCATCATCCTCTTTATCTCTTTAACCCATCAGGAACACTCACACCGATGGACCTTGTGGCCACTTACCTGCTGGAAAACAGCTGCACAGCATCTGGACCAAAATCCATTCATGAACATTTATAATTGCAGTTTTGATGGTTTATTATAAACTGATAACTCATTAACACAAAGAAGAAAGGATAAGCTTAAATAATTAGCCAATTGACAGAAAAGTAATTATTTTGATAATCGAATGTGGTTTTTTTTAATAACTTTTTTGAACATTTTATAGACAAATGGTTAATTGAAATTATTGGTAGATTCATCAATAATGTGAATAATTGTTATTTTCAGTCCTAAACACCATCAAAGGGATTTTCACAAGCTGACAACCCAAACATTCCTCTTATTCCTGATCGATTTAAACGGTAATAAATAGCACATTATTCATTCATAAATACAGTTTACACTTTATTGATCCTTTATGAAGGGCGCCTGATTAGAAAGTAGCAGCAGTTAAACAGATCTCACTAGGTGGTTCTTCAGACTCTTATTTGGCTTTCCTGTTTCAACATTCCTCACATTTTTTTAATCCTGTGCATCCTAAAAACTGGTCAGGGAGACAGTCTGAATATCATGGGTTTATTAGATGGAGCTGTATTTAGTGTGAAGCCACTTTATAGCACAATTCAGTCTCATACAGTTGTACTGAGATACAATAGATGTGTCTTTTAAACAGCCAGAGTAGGATTTGAGTGTTAAATGCAGCTTCTAACAAACTAATGAGATTTAACCAACCTTGTGTAAAACTCTTGAAACTGACTCAACTCTTTATTCTGGTCAAATTAATAACAAATAATCAGCTTTACCTTATATTGCCAGTGTGAGGAGGTTATAACGGTTCCAGTGGAGAGAGGGGAGCTGATCCACACGTTCACAGACTGAACCCCTTCCCACGAAACAGGAAGATGAATAAAAATATCCCGGGACTTGTGCTAATGCATCTCCTCGATCAAACACGGGTCCAATTTGCGGGGCAGAGGTTCACCTCCAGCGGCCAATTACTCCTCTCTGCGTTATTGTCTGTAAATTGCCAGCTGTACAGCCCTGACTGAGGAGGAGGAGGAGGAGGAGGAGGAGGAGGAGGAGGAGGAGGCGGGAGTGGGCTGGATTTATTCCCTGGAAAGACACTAACTCTTTCATGCATGGTTCTGTAACAGGCTGTCTCTCCCTCTTGCATAAGGCCGAAAAAACGTGAATTTCACGTATTTCGGACGCAGCCTACGTGCGTGTGGAGGCGCTCAACGTGTCCAGCAGAAGATTTCCAACCAGTGATACTGAGACCCATCAGAGTCTGTGGCTGCAAATACTGGGATCATACTTAATCACACTCTTTAATTTGACTGCTTTTACCAAACATGGTGGCGCCTTAGTATTTAAATTAGAGCTGGAAAGTCGATTAATCGATTAATCAATTAGGAAAATTTAAGCAGCAGCTGTTTTGATAATTGGGCATCACTTTCCAATAAGACTACGCTTATCAAAGATTTATAAATGGTTTATAATTGGGTTATTAACTTGGTGTTAACACTTTATAAATCATAAATAAACAATTATAAACAAGTTATAATCCAGTTTTCACACAGTGATGCAGGCTCACTATTTGGCAAGATCACCAATAAAAGTAATGGCTACTTGTATTTATAACTGGTATAAGGAGCCTTTTAGGAGCAATTTAAAAGACCCAGCTGTTGACCAGATATCCTGTTATGTTTGTGTTATCACAACTTTCTCTGTATCTGTAATATCTGACCATAAAGCATGTTAAAAATGTAGAATTAATTAAAATACTTACCTTGACCTGCAGCTGAGATCGGCTGCATATAGTGATTTTACACTCACATTTATCAATATAATGAGTAATATAATAAGCAGAATCTATCTATATCTGACAAATAAATACTAAATTTACAGCCTAAAAATCTACACTTTGTCTTTTCAGTGAAAATTAACTTGAAGGAATAGATCGAAATTATTCACTTTTCTTGTTGAGGGTTAGTTAAATAAAATGTAAGTATTTTTATAGTGTGGTAATAGTGATTTTATATTTAAGTAATGGATCTGAAAGCTTCCTCCACCCCTGCATGTTTAAACACCACGAGGAGTCACACGGATATGAAAAGTTCATATTTAATAGGGAACCTTCAATAACAAACTTGAAATCACTCTGTGACAAAATAATACAAAGTTTTCTTCCGCATTGTACAAGCAAACAGAAAAGGGAAACCTCGAGAATTACAAATAAGTTTGTGTAGTTTTAAATCACATCGCTGAACACATTATTGTATCCTATACAAAAACATGACAGGCACTTAATTTAAAATCAGCTTCCTGTATATACAACTTGTAGAGACGTTATCTCTAATACCTGACAGCTCTTTAGTGAGTTATGGTCCCTGTAATCCGTTAATGGACCGATGACTGAACAGACAGGCGACATTAAAATGGGACGGATAAGCGTTAAATGAAATGACACAATGTTAAATTAAACACTGCTATATGTAAAGCCTTGGAACGCACATTAAATTCAAAACACCGATATTTAAGAACATGCTAAACTCAGACAGAACTGGTTTGGTTGTTGAATCTGGGGAAAATTTAAGGATATAATGCCCTGTGCATATTTTATTTATCAATATCTACCTTTCCACTTGCTCTGATTTCTCTCTACGAGTACGGTGATGCAGCGGCTCAAGGGCACATCAGCAGGGCAGATGTTTGGGGTCTCATCAGGACAGTCTCACACACTGATTGTCAACACTTTCCTGATTCCAGCACTGTTGCAAAAAACAACCGAGTTCATAAACGTTACACGCACCGTTCACAGAGGCAGAAACCGTGTGAAAACGGTAATAAAGTCTATAACAGTAACAGTTAATGTCTCTTAATAAAGAATAAACCTGATGAAATGATGACCTCTCTTGCATTTTTTAATCATAGAGTCAGTTAAGAGAAACTGACACATGAATTTAAATGTGAATCAAAATCCAGCGAGGAAAACTTGCTCTTTCTTATATAATAAAGTATAATTCACACCCTCATTTCAAAGTGTTCGTAAATGATTTGCAGTGTTTTAGGTTTTTACTGAGAGTACCAGGTGGATGGGAGCAATATTGGGACAATGATCACATTACAGTACAATAAAATATATAACAGTAATTGGTATTTTAGAACTGAACAATGCCAATTCTCAAGATTTCATTCATGTCAATATGATGAAACAAAAAGTTGACAGAAAATGAATCGGCAACATGACGATTGTTTATTTTTTGAAGGAAAAATGCCAAAATGTCCTGGTAACGGCTTCTAAAATATGAACATTTCCTGTGTATCTTTGTCTTAACTGACACTAAACTTCAGATTTTTGGGTTTAAATCTGTTGTTAAGACTAAACAACATTTTAAAAAGACGTCATCTTTGGCTCTGGAATCTTGTTGGGAATTTTTCTTTGGCTATTTTTGATCATTTTATCGGCCAAAGAATATATCAACAATTTATTATAAGATTAATAATGAAAATATTTATTACTAAGTCTATTGTTTGTTTGGATTTTGTCGCCCCCTTAAGTCTATGCTTTTCTACTGTGAGGTCTTATGCATACTTATCCAATATAACCCATTACAGTCCCATCCATCTGGTACCTGAGTAGGGTCAAATAAACCCTAGAAAGTACTTGCGAATATTTGGCCTAGGACCTGATACCCTCGGAGGGGTAATTGCAGTCCATGTGATGACGGTATTATTTCAGGCAACCGCGGTGAATTTCCTTGAGATGTTTCAGACCGAACCCGGCTCATTACTTTGTCAAACTTTTCTTGCATATAATCTCAAGCCGGAGCAAGGAAAATGATTTCCACCCGCTGACCACGACAGCAGATGTGTGTCAAAGTTTAGAAGTCACTTTCACCAGTTTAGAAACCAGCTTGATTTCTGAGAACATAACAGGACCTCCAAATGTTGACAGTCTGTCTGCCGTAACTGGCTGGTGGCTGACGTGACATCCCACCGTGGAACTGACTCTGAACAGTCTAAAGTGCTAATGGTCTCTGCAGCAGTTTGACAAGTACTTCTTTGGATGTAGTTCAGACACATTAGGACGGATGCAGAAGCTCTAACAGGGCTCCGACTGCTCCGAAGTAACCCTAAAGCAAAACAACAACAACACACAAAAACAAAAAGTCAGAAATCAGAGTCAATCAAAGAGAGAAACAACATTTGTGGTCTCTGAGGGGAACGTGTGTCCGAGCGACTTACCTCATGCCGGAGGAAGAGCGCTTTGAGCTGACCTTTGGACCAGTAGTCCATGGCGTAGGCCAACAGCTTCATAGAGAGCGTGTTCACTCTTAGGAAGTTCCCCACAAACACCACCCTCTCAATGTTCTTAGTAAAGAAACAGAACAGACATAAAATAATAGGAATAACAGGTAAGTTTATTATCTCAAAACAGTAATAAAAGTTGTTTTTTTCTTTTAATGTATCTGTGGTAAAAACATGATAATGAAGCACTGTGAACTTAAACACATCACCGTTTTACCTCAATACAGCAGCAAAGAACACGTGTCAGTATTATTGTCCAGATACAATCTCAAACCTGTTTTTCCTGACACTACATATCAACATCTGAGTGCAATATTGATTAATGGTCTCTATAAAACAGATAATTAATGATACTGACTATATTATTGACTGTTGTATTTCTACTTTGTTTTCATTTTAATGATCTAACTGCATCTTTAACTTCATTTTGATCAACACTTATGAGCCCTATGAATAAACCAACAGTTTAAAGATGTGTATTTGAAACCTACTACTTTGCTAAATTAAACTACTGCTGGATTTTTTTTTCTTGTGTCTTTAATTGGTTTTTGAGTCGACTTCCTGCTTTGGGCTGTGAGACTCTTCGATGGTGCAGTTTACCTCCTCTACGCCTTCATAGCCCTGTACAATGCTGCTTGATCAAGACGCCACAAGGCAGCACCGTAAAGAGGCTGAACGCAAAGAGGAAACAGACGGCAGGGACAGAGGAGGGCAAACGATTGATCCAAAGTAACTTTCAAATCCTTTTATATCCTTTTGATTATTCTGACGTTGATACAAACACTAAGCACACAAGAAAATCATGCTGTCTCTATAACCAAAAGTATTTCGTTGATGGAACCAGTCAAACAGTTCAGTTGAACGGGATTCAGTTCAAGACTGTGATGATGTTTTGATGCTGTCACTCCTTTATCAGCTGTAGTCCACTTTTTAAGTCGTTATTTGATCACAAAATACTCAATTATTATAATTTTCCGACTGCTCTGTGGTAGTAGGTGACAGAGGCTTGTGACATCATGAAAATGATAAGAGCATCAAGTATAACCTGTGTTTCAAACAACCCCCGCCTCATTACTAACCTCATTGAGCGCACACATCCTGGTGATGGAGCCGATGTTGTTGGTGATGGTGACCAGGGTTGCTCTGGCCAGGTCCTCTTTGGACACCGACTCCCTCTTCTCTTTGGACATCATGTTGCCAAAACTATCAAATCAAAACATGAGATGTACTTGAGAAAGGTCAGCCGTTGTGTTACGCATCAGAACTGTGGATGAAGAGGGTCACGCTCAAAATGCACCAAGGCTTCTTGTTGTCACCCTGGGAGATTAAATTTAGCACTGTCCTGGATCCCAGCTTCATTAAGGCTGTGATTCTGTTTATGCTGGAATCCACCACAGACAGGCAGGTGACCTACAGTATGAAAAACAAAAACAAAAGAAAAAGCTGCTGTAAACCGCACCTTGAGGCTACAGCCCAGCCTGGCAGCCCAAACCTCTCATAGTCTCCTCCATAAATGTCCCGAACCAGCTTGTCCACACGGGTGCTCTCCCCCTGAGAAGCCATTTCTAGGGCTTCCTCGAAAGTGGAGCAGCCAGTCAGCAGGCAACACAGGCCCAGGAAGGTCCCACCACCGAGGCTGTGAACGCACACAGATTAAAATAGAGATGATTACAACTTCTCATCTGGGGTTTAAAATTAAAGACAAAGAGAAATGTAGAACAAAGTCAAATAAACTGCTCCAAAAAAAAAAAAAAAAAAAAAAATACCATGCACATTCAGTTCAAATGCACTAATCTAGTTTCTCTCTGCAGCACAAGGGACAGAGGGCCATTATGTCGAGGAAAAGCGCAGCGCTCATGGTTCCCTTTCAAATCCACCAGACAGAGAAACCACACGTGAAAACAAACCAGTGGAGGGAGAAGGAGGAGGGAAAAAAAAAAAAAAAAACTTACCAAAAATACCAACAGCTAAACTGTCAGTTTAAGTAACTTCATTCAAAATTTAGACTGAACACAAACTCACACTAACAAAAGGTCCATTTTGCTTTGGCTCACGAGCAAAGAGGCGGTAAAGGAAGTGGTTTGGTAACTGACAGCTAAAAAAAAAAAAAAATGCTGCTACTTTTCACACTAAGGCACCAGGGAGACACGGAGGGCAGACGTCACCAAACAGACCACCTACTTGACAAGTCTGCACCCTCCTGCAAATCCCTGAATCACTAGCCCCCTTTACACGGGGGGGGGGGGGTGTTGCGCCTTTATTCTGCCTCACTGTTCTGTATAAAAAGGTATGCAGAGGGTGGCATTGTGAACATTTATCATTGTGTCTGCGTTGCTCTGCAATTACGCCACCAAAAAGCTAGTGGGCGGTGGTGATTCCATGCCACTGTGTGTGTGTGTGTGTGTGTGTGTGTGTGTGTGTGTGTGTGTGTGTGTGTGTATCAAGCTGGAGTTGGAGCTAACAAATGTCGAACAACAACTTTTACTGAATGTACTGCAACACATAAAAGATATAAGACGCCGGAGGAAATGTGCGAGTGTGTACAAGCATTGAACTTTTCTTTGCTTGTCCGGCCACTGAGAAACATGGACGAGCGGACCAATCACAGTGGTTGTGGTCTGCGTCGCCGCAACGTGTAGTTACATTTCTAGGGAGGTTGCACGTCAGGCCACAGCATAGTCTGTGGCGTAGTTTATGCGGTTACGGCGCAGCTACGGTGTCAACGCTGTGTGGACGTGTGGATAAATTGGTCTTTATATATCTTGCCTCTGACTCCAGAGCACTGCCATGGATATTTAAATCTGAGGCCAGTGAGCTGCAGAGCGAACAAATACATCCTAAATGTGTCATGCTGTACTTGACAAATAAAGATTTGTTGTTTTTTTTCCCCCTCATTCTTTTACTTATTTGAACTCTGCAGAATATAATCTGGCCTGATAATAATCTGATGAATGCTATGTTAGTGAACCAAATCAGTAAAGTTGTGGGCCAAAAGCTACAATAATGAACTGAAAGATGCTAAAAAGCTCTGTCATGCTGAGGGGGACTGCAGGCTCAGGTGATAATCTCTTTTTATAATCAAGTATTTCAATGTTAAGCCACTACAAAGGCATCAGGAGCAATACTTGCACAGTAAATCTCCATCACTGATAATTACCTGGTCCCAGTAACTCGTTTGTAGTTGTTCTCAGAGTAGACGGCCAGGATGCTGACCCCGGACCCTATGTTGACCAGCAGCAGAGGATATGGGTTCTCCAGTGTGTAGGGCCTCTGGACGCAGCGATCTGGGTCTGTAGGGTTTTCGAAGTAGTAGCACTCGGAGGGGCCGCTGGACACCACCGAGTCGATGTACAACACCCCCCGAATTAAACACTCCAGCTCATCCAGCTTGTGAAGCTGCAGGTCTGCCATCTTTTAAAAAACAAAACAAATGTTGACAGAAAAAAGAGAACATGTATAACATCACCAAGGGGATGTGGTCAGAAGAACACAGGCAGGAAACTGGGGGAGGGGGGACAGCAGGGGGTAAAAAGTCTCACGAAAACAGCTAACTCTACTTTTTTCTTCCCTAAAGTTGTGGGTAATTGAGCAATTGTACATCCCTCAGTGTGACTACAACATAACATATATCAGCCTTTATATGCGACAATCGAGAAAAAGTATTTTATCGTCATGTTTGTTAAATTTGTCAATGTAAATTAACGGATGAGTTATAAACTGTGCACTGAGCTGCAGCAGGACACATGAGGTTAACAATGTGTCAAAAGCTGAATTTTCTTTTATTTCTTGCACAATAAAGGAGAAACGTTAGACTCTGGTGCTCTTTTTGTTCCGTGTCACAATTTCCATCCCATGCTGTAAATATGTTGTAACCTCACAATTCTCCCTCTCTTTTCCTTCCCCTCCATCCTCACTGTCCAGCCTGTAAAAGCAAACAGAAAGCATAAAACACTGCTGACCCACCGTGCGGAAATCAGACTCAAACTTGTACGCCCCCCCTCCGGTGGCGCACAGGGTGGTGTGGAGGCTGGAGAAGTGCTTGTTGCGGCCCATCTGCAGGAAGGCCGGCAGGTCATGCGTGGGGAAGCGGATGAAGTGCAGGTTGCCCGTCCTGCCGCACAGTGTAAGGTCCTGCAGCTCCAGGTGCACGTCCCTGATGCCTGTTTTACCATAGGCGGTGTTGGAGGTTAGGTACCGCCTGATGCTCTTCAGGTTCTCCACCTCTTCCTGCTCCTCCTCTGCTGTGATGTCTTTGGGCTCGAAATACACCAGCTTCACCAGAGTGCCTCCAATGTCCATGCCAAACCAGGGAAATGCTGCATTATGCGAGATAATATATGCAACAACAAAAAAAAATTATTCACTAACAAACATTTTGTCAAAAAAAAAAATATATATATTATATTGCATGTTATTAAAAACATATCTTTAATAGCTAAAGGCTTAATGGCAGTGGGGACAGAGAGAGATGATGTCTCAGTGCTGGCCCACATAAAGGAGAGCAGCTTCATCCACAGGAGCTTCAGTACAGTGTGTACCGCGAACGCCATCTTGTTGCAAAATAGACCCTGGCTATTTACTGCCATTACAGCTCACTGATATTACATTGTAATACCACTGCTAAAATGATTTTGTTCGTTTAAGCACTACCCCTGCATATTATATGAGCTTTTTAAATTTAATTTCAGGATTTTTTTTTTTTTTTAAATGATGTTTTTTTCAAATCTATAATTTCACCGACAGCCTTTCGTGGGGAACGCCTTCGGTTTTTGTATACATGCAACGGTACCATCCCCAGTAAATACACTAAGCCCACAGTTAGCAGTGTTAACACCTACGCGGCCTTGTTTTCTTCACCGAGTCGATCCGATGCCTCGTCGTCGAGTTGGAGGTCCGCCGGTCGGATGCGGCTCTTCCGGCGGGCGCAGCTGCCTCATTGCTGGGCTCATTTCTGAAATAACCGGGCATCTCCTTGTTGGACCGCGGCTGCTTCGTGGGCGTTTCGTCTTCGTCGATAGTATCATCATCGCGCTGGTGGCCATTGAAAGCCATTGAAATGACTAACTAACTACATATATTCTATAGTTTATGATAAATTAAACCATTAAAAACCAATGGTTTACGTGGACAATAAGGTCCGAGAGTATAAAAGCTAGCTAATTAGCCAGCTAAGTGGCTGTATCGTCACACACGGCTGAGGTACATCTTATTTATCTTCGCTGTCAAGAATGAGGAGGCGGGGTCAGCCGGTGATGGAGAGGAGCCAGAACCAATCAGAAGGCGATCCAGTCAGAACGGTTTATAAAAAGAGGATGATGTCACATTTTTTTGATTTCTTTTTGGGGGATAAAAAAACATGATCTACAATTGTATTTAAAAGCTTAAATTACATATTTTGTTGCAATTACATATTTTACACAATATACTGTATATCCCTCCAAGTCTTTATATTTCAAGATTTGTAGAAAACCGCAAAAAATATTATTTTTTTGTGAAGACGAAGACACAATAAAAGATTAGTTTTATGATACAAAAAACTCACACACAAATAACAAAATTTGGAGTGAAAAAATTATTTGGAATTTGGAATTATTTGAAAAAAAAAAAAACATGAACTAGAAAATACAACGTTCAAAGTTTTCTACATCTCTCCCATCCTTTAAATTATTCATTACTGAATTTGTAAATTACCTTAAAATATGTACATATGTAATTATTAATTGTCAGGAGTTATCTAAATAGATCTAAGTAAAATAACTGGGTCAAGAGTCCAGTGAGAGTGGACAGTGAGTCAGCATGATCAATACCAGGACCATGAAATTGAAGCAGCTGAATGGAGTTTAGCCATCATCCGTTTTATTAATTACTCCTGTGCTTTCGTCATAACAAGACAATCCAAGAAAGCTGGGAAAAGCACAATTTTATCAATTTTATAGAGCTGGCAATTTTAAAGAGCTGGCATTCAACATGCACTTCAATATATATATATATATATACACACACACACATTACATTAAATTACATTTATTGATGCGATTGCTGAAATGCATAGCTAGAGACAGTGCATCAAACACTTATGCTCAGATTATATTTCATCTATATCTCTGCAGCCAAAATATCCTTTTAAAATGTGCAAAACCTTCTCAATTATTTTTCCTGACATTTCTTGTAACTCTTAACTACTATTTACAATTAACTCTCACCCCACAAACATGACACACTCAACTTGTTTCTATTTAAAGAGGAAAAACTATGGTAAAATAAAATGTCATCAAACATTTACACCACATGACAGCCTAGTATGTTGTCTAGACCAGTGGTTGCCAAAGCACCTGCCATGCATATGGCAAGATATGCTCATTTACATTTTTTATAGTACATTTTTGATCATGTTTCATTATTATAAAAAAAAAGCTAGGCAAGTTTTACATGTACTAATTTTTATATTACATTTTCAAACATCAAAACTAAAGACATAAGTAATAACCATCAAAATAAACATTTAAAAATCCAGTTACACATACAACTAATGGAGCACAGTCATTACTTGCCTGGGAGACGGTGCCAAGAAAGAAAAATCACGGAGTGCTATGGTTTTTAAAAGAGTTTAAAAACCACTGGTATAGACTATGAACCACATACATTTTGCAAAATATGTAATAAAATTATGGCGTGTTTGGTTGATTGAGTGCTGAATATCTGAGACATGGTACATGCTCTGAAATGTTTTTCACACGTCCATCCATTCTTAAAACACATAATTAGATACCTATATGTAAAAATATATACAGACAGAGCACAATCCATCATTTCCCTCTATCAACAGGAGAAGAAAATGTGTGTGATGCTGATGCCCTTTCTTCCACAGTCCACATTCAGTAAGATTCAGGTCCTTGATACTCTAATCATCTCTGGATAAAAGCCAACAGCCTTATCTTCAAAGTGCTTATCAGACAAGTGAACATACAAACATTTCTATCATTAATACACAACCTCAGTTAACCTTTACAAACCAAATATGTACAGCATAAATAACCTGAGATCTCAGCCCAGCTCCATGACGTTCCCTAACTAGAATAGGAAGGGTACATTTGGTTTTTGATCACTAGAGTCAACTCCATTCAACGTTTACATGATAGAACTCAGTCCAACTTAACGACACGACTTGAAATTAATGTCATGATCAAAGGTCTTGCAGCTATTATTACGATGGATAATTATCAAACAGCTGCCTCACGCCATCCAAGTCCAATGACTACAATAAGGCACCTTACCCGTAAGACCCTCTTTTAAAAGCCTTAAAGCCTAATCTTCTCTTTCCTTTAAATCCCCTTATTTCTTTAACTTCCACGCCATCAGCAGTGCAAAGGCGCCCATGCCTGCAGCAGTCATAATATACTTTGCATTGGTTGGGAAGCTGTAAGAGAACGTCTTCTCCTCTGAATCCGGCAGTGTTTTCAGCTCTGGTGCTGGTGCAGGCTCAGCGGGGGGGTAGCTCTCACCGGAGGGGGTGTTTAAGCTCGATACAGTATCAGCAGCGGTGTTGGAGGATGGTGCAGGAGGAGTGATCTCTCTGGCTGCTCCGCCGTTGATGATTTGAGCTCGTGGTGCCAAGATCTGGCCGTCTAGGTTGAGGATGGACGGCTCCCCGGATACATGCACCACATTCTCCCGCACCTCAAAACTCTCACAGGGAGATTCGTAATGGTTCTCCTCCGGTTGGTTGTGGCCGAGTCCAATGCCGTTCTCCTGGCACGCAGGAACGTGGGCAGCGTTAACAGCATCCGGTGCAGCATTGCTCATTTCCAGGCGCTGACTATTACCAGAGTAGGGCTCCGCCGGTGGGTTGTGTGCAGGGATAGTAGGACTGTCATGATTTTGTGGTTGGATGCTGACGAGTTGTCCAGGCTTGCTCAGACACATAGAGTTGTCATCAAACACAGAGGCACCAGGCAGGGGGGAGGTTGCAGCTGCTGCATCTCTCGGTGGGCTGCTTTCAATAACCTGCAGGAAAAAATAGACGTCACGTGTCATTTTTATTGAGAGGCTTATGTAGAAAACATATTTTTTTAAATATTCTGTGCCTCTTGTGAATATGAATGTGGGCAGAGAAAAAAAACAGAAACAACTTTAAATGTGTATAATGCAATCTAATGCTACGTTTTCACCTCCCGTCCACACGACTCCGGCATTTTTGAGCAACGAGAACTGAGACTTTTGGAAACGCTGCTGGACCAGTTTTTGTTTGGTTTAGTTGTGTTGTCCTCTGGACGGGAGAAAACTGAGACCTTTGGAAACGATGACGTAGACACCCACGGGCTCTCGCTTATCAGCCTGAACTACCAGTGGTGAATATGACATGAATAATGAATTACACATGTTACTGACCTTGTTGTCTTTGCTAGCAGCTGTTGAGGAGTTAAATCCTGTATTTTAACGCTGCACCTGTCTTTGTTGTTCCTCGTTTGTGGTATTTTTTTGCAACTAATCAGAGAAGACAATCTGCTTCCTGTTTACACCGGCTCACCCATGCCCAGTGTTCATGAACGCTCGGGTATGTGTGCGTTTTCAGGTGTAACAGTCAGGGCAGGAGATCTTTTTCGAAAACGTAGTAGTGTGGACATAGTATAAAGCCATGTTCAGACCAATTGTAGCCTTGTGTGAAAAACACAGCTTTCTCATTCATCACAGTGGGAGCGCTGATGGCAAAACAAAGCAGGATCATGAGGCAAAAAAAAAAAAGAGGAACCTGACTCAACTTTTTTGGGCAAGACGCCATGTTGACAAATCAAGTATGTGTAACTCTATTTTTATTGTTTACCTCGCAATTGTTGTGATCTTTGCTTTACATTATTGATTTTATCAGGTAAAATAATGAATAAATAGTGTTAATAAAGTGAGTAGTGGTGATGGACAGCGTGTGTGATCTTTTGTTTTTATGACTAAGTCTTAAAATTGCTCATTATAATGTAGATAGAATATTATAATCTGATATTCACCTGTGTAGTAGAAGGTTCAGATGTCTCTTCAGGCTCCAGGACAACAGCAGGTGTTTTTTCCAAAAAAGGAGGGGCGGTGTCCTGTACCGGAGGCCTCTCTGGGGTCAGTGTGAGGAAAGAGGATCCATCGCTCACATCCGAGTTTGCCTGAGCTGGAGAGGGACTCTGTGGTGGCCTGACCTCTGTGGTTGCTGTTGTTTGGACAGGAGTGTCTGTTTTACGCTGTTCAACAGGAGGAGACGGCGGAGGAGTCGCCACAGAGTTGTCTGACTCAGAGTTTTCCTCCGGCTCCTGGTGAGCATTTACCTCCCTCTGTGGCGGTGATGGAGGAGGCGTCGATGGAGGGGGTGCCACTTCAATCTGTTGGGGCTCAGGTGGAGGAACAGCCTCGGGTACATGGGCCGCTGGGCTCGGGGCTTGTGGATGCACCGGCGGGGCCAGAGGGGGTGAGGCCTGAGCAGCTGGCTGTGGAGGAACTGATGCTTCAGCTGGCGGAGCGACAGCAACCTGAGAGTTCACACCGTTCTCTGGATGACTGGGAGCTGGAGCTGGCTCGACGTGCACCCTGACGACAGTTGTTGAAGGGGAGCTGGGGTTGGAATCTAGGGCAAAGCAAATAATGCAGTCATTCAAATCTGTTATGAACATATATGACTAAAGCTCTGGGAAATCCTGAAGGACCAGCTAACCCTGAAACTGTGTGCTATTCCAAAAAACATCAGTGGAGTACTATTTAGACTCTTTTTCCTTTAATATCTCACAGATAGAGAAACTGAGAGAGACTAAATTAGTTTCCGGTAGCACATACTTTTAACAACATTAGCTACTTACACTTTAATATGCAGTATTAGGTAAATTAACTCGCTGACTTACTCTTATTTCCTTTCAGAGCGTTGTATTCAGCCCTGACCTCATCTGCTATAGTTGGTTGCTCACACGCCTCAAGTGCTTCAATGAACTGCTCGGGCCAGTTTTCTCTCCTCCTCAGACACTCCAGGAGTAGCACCATGCTGTCATGATTTCCATAAGTCTCTCTTTTTGCCTCTATGTTTTCCTAAAATAAAAAAAATTAATAAAAAACACATATATAATTTATCAGGGTAGTGATCACTTTGATCTTGATGTACTGATGATTTTCTGTGAAGTTTATTGTTAAAACTTTACAATTACTGTCACCAGTAATAACTGATAATTCAACTGAATCACACACACAAAATGATCATGTGACGGGTCATCTTTTGACTTTGAATTGTTCATGTCAATACTGGACTCAAAAACAGTACAGTATTAGTAAAGCAGTATTGCTTGGGTTACTTGGGACTGCTTATTCCTTCCAGTATCCTTAATCAAACTTTTTTTTTGGGACATATCTGCATTATGACAGTGATAAAATTGTAATAACGGGAAGAATTGCAACAATGACAATAATGGTGCAAAACCAGACCACTTCAAAAAGCATCAACTAAAGGCAAGACAATGGTTATTTTAAAGTACAGTTATACAGTATGGCGTATGGTGGCAGAGAGAATTTTTCTTTGGTGTCTGAACCGAAACTCAGGTATTGCCACTATTTCTTAAAAAATCTGGATACCTTTGGAAAACCAGTACCAACACATTATGCTATTCCCACAGGTTCTTATATCTAATGAAACTTACCCTGTCATGACCAGTCAAACACGGCAGGTGGACGATTATTTCTCTCACTTTCACGTTGGATGCAATCATTGGCATTTTCCGCCGCAGATATCCATTGTAGAGTTTGTCGCTGGCAAACGTCATCTGTGAAATAAGTGTGGGCAAAAACACAAAGATAGTGAAGACTTCAAAAACATAAAATGGGTTTTACTCCCGCCAGGTTTTTACAGTGCAATTTTGCAAATCAATAATAATAATTATTATCATTGTCATTCTTATTATTATTCATAGTGCACTTTTCATACAAGAGATGTGGCTCAAAGTGCTTTACAAACAAAAATCAAATAGTACAATAAGGACAGATTGAAGGAAAATGAAAATAGACAATAAAAAGACAGAAGATGATAAAAAAAATTAGAATAAAAACAGAAACCAGTAAAAATACCAAAGTATGAAAGAATTAATTAAAAACCAGCTTAAATAAACAGGTTTTCAGCAGTCATTTTAAAATGTTTACAGAACATCTTGCAGGGTTTTCCATAGTTTTGGAGCATAGTTCAAAAAAGCTGCAATGCCTATTTTCTTGTGCGTAAAATTGTGTGTATTTAAAAGCCTGGCAATAGAAGATCCGAGAGCTTGTGATGGATTATAAAACGACAGAGAATCTGGCAATGCAGGCAGGTCCCAAACCATGAAGCGCTTTGAAAACAAGTAAAACGACCTTAAAATCTATTCTAAAACACACTGGGACCCAGTGGAGTGAAGCTAAAACCGGAGTGATATCACCTCTTTTCCTTGTTTTCCAATAGATAATAAACTCTGTATGCATTTGTGTGCATCAGGTTGCAAGCCACATTCTCGATCTCTATGCTTCTTATTAGCTATATTTATCCTTTTCTTGGGTCGCGGCAGCGCTGCAGCCAATCACAGGCTGACATTTCGGGAGGCGTACACCCTTGACAGGTCGCCAGTCTCTGACATATAGAGACAAACAATCATTCGCACCCACATTCTCACCTACGGGAAGTTTAGAGTTGTGAATTAACCTAATCTGCATGTTTTTGGATTGTGGGAGGACGTCGGAGTACCAGGTTTTCTTGCTGTGCCGTGACAGTGCTGACCAGTAAACCACCGTGCCGCCCTCTACACTTCTCTTTTACTTTATATGAGACATGAAAGTACCCAGAAACACAATATGGAAACCAGAACTTAGCTGTCTGCAATGATAACAGACCCATTTAGGGGATTTTATTCCTTTGCCAATGAAACTGAAAGTGAAAATGAAGATCACCCGTTATGTAACTAGTAATAGGGAAAATAAGTTCTTTTTTATTTGGATGTGACTTATTTTTCTTTTTTTAAAGGGGAGAGAAACACTCCTACTTTTCAAGGTTGCAACTGTTTGTTGTAAGAAGAAGGTGAACAGGCCCGGACTAGTCACTGATTAATCTCCTCCATCTCCAGTTTAATATCTGAACTTTACTTATGCAGCATGAATGTCTCAACCGTTGTTACTCCACACACTTCGTTCACATGGCTGTGAAGGAATTTTTCCTTCTTTTGGACTTAAAGTAGTTTTAGACACTAGACCCTAAATGCACCAGTTCAATTTCTGTCTCAAGGGCAGCTATGAAGACGTTAGAGTCTCGCCGGCCCAGTCCCCGTGGTCATAATTTATGTAACCTTTATTTATTCCGGTGAATCCCACTGAGATAGAAATCTCATTTTCAAGAGACCTGAATGAAAATAAAAACTATTCATGGACAAATAGTCCAAAAAAACTTTACTATACAATTTAAATAACAAACAACAAAATTACAAAATTGTAATAAAAATAATACACATTTTTAAACTTATAAGATGCCAAGAATATAAAACACAGTCAACAGAATCATCAATTAAAACAATTGCATTATGTTTCGGGAAGGTTTAAAATCTTGTTTCTAAAAAGTGGATAAGTTTCTGTGATCTGACAGTGAGAGACATACAATGGTAATTTCCCAATAAGGGCTTTGTAAAAATGAAAAGGTACCAATGCATTTCACGTCTTTCTGATAGAGAGGACCAACCTTCTTGTATAGGTTGCAATGATTTGGACACGTAGTAAGTTTTGTATGGGATTAAATACACCCTGCAAGTAAGATAACCTTCAGAATTTGGTGACACTGCTTGTCTCTATTCTCCTCAGCTGAACGTCAATAAATCTGGGTCTTTTTTTTTGTATTGAATACACCTTCACTTTGTTTGTACCTAAACAGCCAGGTAAAGTAATCTGTTGTCAGGTTCAGTCAGGGGGAACGTTTTCACAGGATATCCTGTCACCACCAGCCACGTCAAGCAGTTAAAGGTTAATGTACATGTGGGACAGCAGCAGTAGCAGCAGTAGCAGCAGCAGCAGCAGTATGACAGATCTGAGATTGGAATAAATATCAGAGGCACTAACCAAAGAGCAAAGTCTTCCTCACTGTATCATTAGCCCACAGAGGCCATGGTTTAGCCTGTCAGGCAGATATGCTGCCGTGTGTTCAAGCCTTTACAGGATTGTGAAAATGTGTGTGAGTGTGTGTAATTTTCAAGCACGCATGTTAAGTGTAACGTGATGAGAGACTGCAGATTAACAAGACAAGGCAGGTTGTGTGTGCGAGGGGGGAAAAGGCACCTTGTCACAGGAGCAAAATTATGAAGAGCCGAGCCAAATGGATGACCTCTAAACTGTCCTTTTGCTGCTGGTGTCCTTGGTTTTCAAAGCGTCTCTGTCAAATTTCAAACATAACAGATTTACCTGAGCAAAACCCTCACAATTAGTCCTTCAAATCTTACTTCGATTTAGTGAAACAAAGCTCACAAGTCACGTCAGTGCTAATCAGAAGTGAAAGTAGAGATATCTGAGGAAGGTTTTAAAGCCTGTTTTCTGGAGAAGAAGGTTGGGAATTGTTTTAAAAAAAGGCTGCACACAAACAACAAGGACAGTAGTGACTGATACTTGCCTATAAATTATTGAATTATGTTGTTAAAGTATTCTAAGCCTATTTTTGGTTCAAACAACTGACTGGAAAAGACTGGGAAGAGGTTAAAAAGGCTGTGAATAAACAACAAGGACAATGGACACTGGTATCTGTCTGTATATTATAGAAATGCATTGTGAAAAACACTTTTTACACCTATTTTTTAAGGATAAAACGGACTAAAAAGGTTTTAGAATTAAATAAGTCTGTATTTAAAAAGCAGGGGCGACAGACACAGACACATGCCTGTAAATAGTAGCAATATGTCATTAAATATAACTTTAAAAACGTACAAACTAACAGGAATTACCGGTTTAAAGTTTTCTACATGCTACTTTATGTTAATAATTGCGATGCAACCTAGCTAAGTCACCATCTGTTTCCTGACTTCGCAGGCAACTGTCAACTAAAATATTAAATTAAACATGAATTACATGTGAGAACACAATTCATTTAGATTTATTTACGATAATATGAAATAATTTAGAGCTCACCTTTCGTGTTTTGGTGCCTCAGCAGTTCGTGACTCCCTTTCAACTGCTATTCCTGCTCTCAACTAAAACCTGCGTTGTCGTCTTGTCACACATCTGCGCAGCGGTTACAGAAACCGCTCGTTCTCTAATCCTATTGGACAACAGCGCCGTCAATCAAATCTCGGACCAATAAGAACGAGAGTATGATGTAAAGGAGGCGGAGGTTTCTTAATCTTGACCCTAACTGTGACCTTTCCTGTGATGGATGGCGGCAGAATTAGATAGGATCTGGACTACTGGTTTACATCTGTCTCTAATCCCTGATCCTAATCCGTTCACATGGATAGAGAGAGAGAGAGAGAGGAAGGGAGCAACTGTGTTGTTTATGTATGAAATATATAATACATGACCATATCACCAATATTTCATCATTAATTTGATTTTTTTTGTAATTAAATAAAACTAGCATTCACAACATGCAATCCAAGAGCACTAAAACAGTAGCATTCAGTTGTAGTTTAAGTAAATGCAGCTGTATTACCATAATATAGAAATTAAAACTTTTAAAATCAGCTTCAAGATCAACATCTTCAATATAAAAACAGAACAAACTACAGCTTCATAAATTAGCTAAAGCTCCAAAACCCTTCAAGTGGTTTTCATGTTATTTTCACATGCTACTGTAAACTTAATTATTGTATATATTTGGATTACCTTAATTATGAGATTACCATATTAATTGGTGTTGTATATAAAGTGGTGCAATATTATTTGAGTTCATGATATTTACTAATATTACTTCATTGACTTTATTATATAATTTCATTATCAGTACTTTATTATTTCATATATATAATTTGTACATTGTACATGTAGGTGTAACATTTAAGATACCCCTTTAGTGTGCAGCACTTTAGGTTCCCACCTGCCATTGTTTGCAGGGGGACAGGTGTGAATGTGACAGTCTACTGGATACACATGTAATTGCTAAGAGAGCAGAATAAAGTTGAGTCAATGGTGATGAAGTCATACAAAGGAAATTGTGGTGCACTTGACACTGGAGAACCCTACTAACTGAGAAATAAGGGTTACACTACCATTACTACTGTCGTCATTTTTAAGCTTGATAACTGAAGACTTTTGAATGGAAAAAAGATAAGATATATTTTATTGATCATGTGCGGGGATAATAAAGAGTGTAAAAAGATAAAACAAAAGGTGAGGCAACAAACAGGTTTGCTGATCTGCATTTCTCCTCAACATCTGCTGAATAATAAAAACATAATAGTTATATGACTTTAAATTGTTGGTAAGACAGGAGAAGGAACACGAGTCAAGTCTTGGCCTATGCTCATTTTGCACCAGAAGGTGGCGCCACTTACTTACACACTGAACACACAGGAGGAGGCAACTGTATGTGATTGTGCAGAAATATACAGTATGTATTTAAATCAACATTTGCTTTTACTCTCCTCAATGAAATGAGCACGACTCCAGTGACATGTGTTAACAGGAGATCTGTCTTTGCATGTCAGTAGTCCTATTTAATGCACATCTTTGTTAACCACCTGTAAATTCACAACACGACGGGTTCCCAGTGATCTGAATTACTGGAGGATTATGGGAAGGATAATGGCATCAGGCAGGATTTTGGTTCATTACGCTGCAGGTTTGTTAAACAGGGATTAAAGATGTTACACTGCTTCAATGTAAAGGTTTGTTCATGATAACTTGCTCTTAATCCTGTAAATCTGTGTGTAATCACGTAATATTTGATTGCATTATGTTCCATGTTAAATGTATTTCCTGAAGTAAAACCACATCTCTCATTGAAGTTTGCAGCTCTTATATTTTTTTGGTTTTCTGACAGAAGCTGTGTGAATCTACTTCTGTTTATCTTCTATCTATCTGATTTCAGTTGTGTCATAAAAAAAAAAACATGTTTGTTTTTGTGTTATTAAAGTGCATCAGCTATTACATGAACTACCATTAGGGAACATTAATCACCGGCAATTCATGCACACATTGCAAGTTTTTAAGTTAACAAGAAATCATTTTCCTTATGAAAATTACAAGTACAGGAAGTACAATAATTGCAGCTCCATCGTACATCGGCTCTCTGGCTCATCTGCAGTGAATTACCTAATTTTCAACATGAGAGAGTTTGTGATTTCAAAAGGGCAATTTTACACACGATGATGATCTTCATGGGGAGTATTGCTCAGCCTGTGAAAACAGTTGTACACTTTAGTTTGTAACTCTGGAGCAGTTTTTCTCAAGCTTTTCCTGTCACAACTTCCTGCTGCTCTCCAAAGCATAAACTGAACTCATCTCTATCCACCAATTACAAACTCACGTCCAAATAATGAATGAAAGGGTTGTTCATACATGTTGCTGTGTCTGACTAACTCTTGCTAATTGTTTATTCATGTATCAGATTATTTCCGTGTGACATGTCCTTCTCTGGGCTTGGCCTTGCGGGTTACACATTTTAACAGAAACTGCATTACAAACCGTGGCTGTGGAGTTTCAAGACATCAGGATCGATGCTCCTCAGCCTCAGCTCAAAATTCTTGTTAATTTCAAGCTGTTTCCTAAAGATTATTGCTTTGTATGTTGTCGGTATCTTTGGTGCTCAGAGCTCATTGGTGCTCTTATTTCTCCTGTGTTGTGTTTGTTTCTGCAAGTAGGTAGCACTCTTTTCAGCCACGGGGGCTATTAGAGAAGAGAAAGGGTGTTAAAACCAACGAATGTGAGCAGGATTCAGGTTGAATCACTGCTGTGTTCAATCGACTAAGAAAATGTGACAGGTTATTATTATAAAAATCATTTCTTTTCAGAAATGTGTTGATAGAACTGTAGTCTAGACATCAGAGTAGACAGTTAATTATCAGGGTAACAGTGTTGCATTTATTTATTTTATTTTGTCTGTTAGTGATTAAAATCATATAACAAATGAAGCTACTAGACCCGTGTAAAAATATTAAATGACTGGATTTCAGCAGCTCTAATGACAGATGGAGCAGGGTTTGCTACACGCATTAATACCATTAGCAGCAAAAAAATATAACCCATAAGAATCAAAAATCATAAGAGACAATAATCATGAAACTAAACCATCTTTATGGAGGTAAAATCCCACCTCTGTCACTCTCCACTAGCTCAGAACAAATGCTAAAAACAAACGCTAGTCCTATTTGACTCGAACCTTTCATATCTTGCGGGGCAAAACCCTCCTTGGCAGGAACGAGGATACATGGAGAGCCACCAAATAAAGCCACAGAGAGCCCGAGGCAGCATCAACAATCCATCACGGCTGAGTGGGGAGGAAAAACACCATGTACATCTCAATAAAAGAGCTGCACTGCACTCTTTGCAGAGCCCTTTAGCCTTAAGACTACAGCACACCGACAAGAGGGAACATGCAGGATTGTCATGTGAGGCCATTGGTAGTGATTTAACTGTGCCTTACAGTACACAAAGCCATGTCAGACATCAAATCACACCTTATTCACACGCTAATATATCATTTTTTCTATCTAACAAGCGTAGTGTGAGCTGTCAGAGTTCAGTTTAAGTTCATGAGTAGCAGAGACGGCTAACCCTTAACCGACATATATATCTAACTACATGCATGCTTAAGGGAGGGAGACATCCTCAGCGGAAATGGGACCTTATGGACTTTATCCCCCACAGGCAGCTCAATTACCTTTATGCCAGCATTATGTTTATATGGCCAAGTGAAGCAGAACGTACGAATTATCACGCCTGCATTGCACAACGTTGCATAACAGGCTTCATAGTTGCTACTTGGACAGTTTGAGACAATTAGGCCTATTTTTCGTGAGGTAGTGGTGGGGTGGGGGTGGAGGTTGGGGGGCGGGGGCTGTATCATTCTGTAGAAGGATGAGAAATCAGCGATGAGGAATAGTCTCGACCTCGACCTAATTCCCTGCTGTACTGGACTGGACGTGCTAACAATGGGGGTCCTGGACAACGTGCACAAACACCACCAGGGTTATAGGTTGCCTCTCCATAGGGGTTCTAACCTACAGAAAGAGCAGCTATAAGAAGTCACTGTAAATACATTTCAGTCATAGACACTTAGATTCAGAATTTCACCGATATAGAAAATAATAATAATAAGCTTTATATATTTAGCACCTTTCAAAACGCAGTTACAAGTGCTTTGCAAGACAAGATAAAACTGAGGATGAACAATAAAAAATGAATGATAAAAAAAACATTTAAAAAGTGTTTAAAGGTTTAACAAGATTGGGGGGGGGGAAGAGTGGCAATGAGGTTCAGTAAAAATGAGATAAAACAGAATAAAATAAATAATTAATTGTAAAGAAACAGGATGATGACTTAATATAATAATAGATTCAGTCCCCAAGCCCAGAGAAAGCACACCTATAAAGATATGTCTTTAAGAGGGATTTAAAAAAAGGGTCAAAGAGTCCAGGGCAAGCCTTAAAAGTCATCCATAAAATCTTTCTAAAATTTACCAGAAGCCAATGAAGGGATGCAAAAATGGGAGTAATATAATATATATCTTCTTTTGGTTTTGGTAAGAAGTCTGGCTGCTGCATTTTGGCCTAGCTGTTATTTATATAGACTCTGTTGGCTCAGACATGAACAAAGGGAGTTACAGTAGTCCCAACAAAAGGAGATGCCTGAACTAACACTTTAGCTTTGGTTATAAAACATCATCTGACCAGCACTCCTTCCTCAGGGAAGACTGGATGCTGCAGTGACTCGGTATCGGAAAATAACGAGGCTAGCTGGTTAGCATGCTAACTTAAATAACTGAGAAGAAGTGATAGAAATAGAAGTAAAACATGACGGTTGCTTTACACCTCTGGAGACAGCTCTTGGTGAGTAAAGGAATGAAGTTTAATGCTGGTAAGTAAACAGCTGTCCATGCTAATGTTAGCTATGTAGCAATAGAAAAAACATACAAATAGCTCCTCTAAAATTTTTACCTTGCCCCATCATCTCATTGAACAAAACTCAAAACAAAAGGCTGTTGAGCAGCTGTAGTCTTGACTGACTGATTTCTGAACTTCCTGTGAACTTTACTTTTGTACTGCTTCTCTACAAAGCTATAAATGACCTGGTTATTATGAGCCAGAGTCTGTCAGTTCTTTTGGCACTGTCCTTTCAAGGATTAAGTCAAAAGCTGGTGAAGCTGCTTTTACCCCCTGACTTGTTGGAGTAATCAGATGACACAAGATGCCCCTCAACACTAACCTCTTTTTAAAAGCAGGCTAAAAACTTTTTCTCTGAAAATGTATATCTCTATATCTATTTAGGGTTTACCCAGTTAATATATTGTGTTTGTCTGTAGCGGTGTGATTAGGGTTACTTTCCAGTGCACATATTTTAACTTTTAAATTATATTTTTATGAACAACACTTGTCTTTTCATATAAAACTATGTTTGCTGTTTATAAATGCAACAAACACTGGAAGCAGAGCTGTAGCCAGGATTTTAGAAATAGGCCATCATGAGTGCTGCAACCACTCTTCTAAATATTCATGATTCAGACTTTTATTTATTCAGCCAAATGTTCAGTTATAATTGTTATACTTTTGTAATATGGATTTATTTTGGCAGTGAAAACTAATTTCCAGAAAATGGAATTGGATGCGAAACAAACAAAAAGAGACTATAAGAGACAAATCTCCTATGAACAGACACAAGATACCTTCAAAAAGACACATCTCATCTCATGTTATGAAGCTGTAAATAACGGCTACTGCTCTAAAAGGTTTGTAATTTATTTAAAGTGTGAGTCAATTTATTTTGCACTTCTTTATCATTTCAGGTTTCTCAAGTTATACTTTATTCTCTGAGAGGTTCTCAGCAGGACACGGTCTCTATTGTCGATTAACATAGGAGAAAAAATAGAGGGGAAAATGTGGGAGAATTAATTTTGTAGATTTGCCTATTTAATGAACTGTTCTGCTCGATTGGCCTAAAAGAAGCATCTATTATTCAGTGTAGCATCCTCCTAGAATAAAGAACTCACAAAACACACTGTGAATGGCTGAATGAAAAACCAAGTGACCCAAGGGCAGACATTTGGAGACATGGTCTATTGTCAATGAATAAATTATGTGCAAGAGCACAATCATACTGAGGAGCTTTAGAGGCTTGTTTTTTTTTTTCCTCTTCAACCTGTAACCTTTCTTTTCACTCAGGCAGACTAAAATGTCAAATCTGCTGGGGCGTCAGAGCCACAGGCGGCCGCTGCTTTACTGGTAAACACATAGACGAAAAAAGCAGGTTTCTTTTCACAACCACTAAAAGGTTAGACCGCAAACGCAGGTCATGTGAGGTGGTGGTGGTGTTGGTGATCATCTGACCATCCACATCAGACAAAGTTATCACTAAGTTAAGAAATGTATAAAGAAATATGTCTTTATCATGCTGTAAGAAACTAAATATTTTAATAACAATGATGTAACAACAAAATGAAACTTTAAACCACCCATCTATATAAGTAGTATATAAAGTATATACACATGTAACACAGTGGAGGACTTTTCTAGTGTTAATTAAAGTACCAAAAGTAAAAGTACACATAATGCAGAATGGTCCATAATTAGATTATAATCACATTATTGATTCATTAATGTTTACATAGCTTTAATGTTGCTAAAGGGCTAATTTCACTAATTACTGCTGGTTAACATGTGAATTTCCAACAGGAATCAATAAAGTCTTATCTTAACCAATAATAATACATCATCATTTATTTGTTGCTTATTAATCTACTAAACTACAAGAACCTCAAAAGTTTACTATAATAATCTGCAGTACTTGAGGAAATGTAGTTACTTTCCACCACTGTGTATGTATATAAAAGTTTAATGATAATATAATGTAGTTAATACACAGATAAAAGTGTTGATTGGTGTAATTGTCTGGATGCTATAAAACAGAATGACAATGTATTTACAAAATATATTCTCTCAGGAGAACATCTAAAAGCAGTTATAAGGAAATTGTTGTTTTTATTAATGTACAGTCATGTATTTGTCAACCATTCAAACAAAGACATATTTTATATAATTACAACTGTGTTTTACCATTTGTGGGTGTTGACAGGAGTTAAAGATGTTTACAAACACATTAACACTTATATCTACCTACATGATGTAAATGTTGTATCATAAACTATTGATGAAATGTTTATATAGGCTATTGCTTATCAATACTAAATAGGGGGAGTTTAAGTTAATTGAAAATACTGTACTTTTAAGAATATTTTGATGCTTCTGTACTTTTGTGAAATGTTGAATGCAGGACTTTTACTGTAACAGAGTATTTGTACTGTGGTGCTGCTTCTTTGACTTAAGTAAAAGCTCTGAACTTCGAAGATAACAACATACAGTGCATCTTTATGACCAAGTATTGAGGCAAGTGATTTGATTCAAACAGAGGAAAACAAAGTCAGAAATATTCACCAGATTTTACACCACTAAACGAGCCTGAACGCTGCTTTGCACTGGAATATGATTAACTCGACCGATGTAGCTGGATTAGTGGTGATTTTAATAACGAGAAATGATCTCTGTTCATTTCATCTCACAACCTCCTGAATTAAATGGAGAGATTTGATGTTCGTTTTGTACTTTATCCGTGATTAAAAAGGTAGGATGAATGTTTTACAGCATTAAAAAAAAAAACAGAACAGTCCTTATTTGAGAATGTTTTAATATCCATGTTGTTCATCACATGTACACAATCACAACAAACCATCTGATGCTTCAGTGCCCTGGATATTTGATTCACATTTGTACAAACCTCCCCTAATTAAAGGTGTTCTACTTGACAGTGCAGCCATGCTGCAGGCGAGAACAGATATTCAATAGTAGAAACATGTGTAACATCAAAACATGATAGTGTACAAGTTCATTTTACATCTAAATCAACCTCACGACAGCAAACAGGCCACTACAGCCTTTCAACGAGGGTCTGAACTGTGGGTCAACAAACTAGTAAACCAGCTGAGAAGTTGAAAAAAAAAAAACACTTTCACATCTGATTCTCTACAACATCTTCTCCTCTCTCTCCCACGGAACCGGATCCTGCTCCTCTTCCACGTTCGTATTCCTGCGTCCGGTCCAGAAGTGCTCCACGTCCGGGAAGGTCTTCTCCGTGTCCCCAGCAGAGACCGCGTTGGCGACCGCGTTTGAGCCGACCTCCGCTCCGTTTCCGTCCGTTGTTTGACATTTGATGCTTGGGACGTGCTTCGAGCCTCTGCAGGTGGCGATGAACCAGATGGTGATCAGTCCTTGGCGCACGTCGTCGTACATGGTCATTAGGATCACCGGAGAGACGGAGCTGCACGCGTAAAGGAGGACTTGCGCGAAGATGATCAAACCGACAGGAGGTTTGTTGTACCCGAGCCTGATCCAGGTGAACGTCCCCCACTCCGGCAGCAGCATGAGCCCGAGTGCGCCGCTCAGACACAGTAAGACCAGGGTAACCTTGCTCTGGTGCTGCGGGCTGGGTGCGTGGTTCACCGCGGTGTGCAGCGTTTTGGTGTAGTATGCAAGCGTGAAGATGACCGGCACCACAAAGGTTGCAGTTGGGTAAATCTTGTAGAACAAACTCATGAAGTCAGACGCGCACACTGGCATTTCAGAGACGCAGATGGTGTTGCGGCCATGCTGAACCAAAGAGGCGAAAAGCATCTGCGGGATCGGAAATATCATAGACACAATCCAGATAAACGCCAGGGCTCCGTGGATCCACGTCGGGGTGTAGAGGGCCCCCCTAGCCGGGCTGGGGACCAAAGTGTGTTTGGCTCTGGTGGTGACCGCAAGGATTAAAGTTTTTGCAACCACACACGAGTGCTGGAACCAGTCCGTGGTGCTGCAAACAAAACTCCCCAGGGTCCAGGTCTGCTTGTAGTAGGTGACGGCGCGCACCGGGGCGCACAGTAACAGGATGGCCAGGTCCGTAGAGGCCAAAGAGGCGAGGAGCGCTTTCACCTCGGAGCCCCTTCCGTTCCTGAAGTCACGAATGAAAATCAGCAAAACGAGCAAATTTCCAACCGCTCCCGACACACAGATCCCGATCAGGAGGACTGGCATGGCTGTTCTGGTGTCCCCCCTTTGGAGAAGTTGAACTCCTCCAACGAAATCAAAAAAGGAGACATTTGCTGGTCGATCAATATCCATCTCTTTAAAGTTCGAGGTCCTTAAAGTGGAAAAAAAAAAAATGCAGCAAACAAACAAAACTTATGGTTTTTCTTGTAGATCTTGAGTTCCACTGTTCTCCGCAGATAGAAAAGGGCGCAGGAGCTGTCCAGGGCGCCGCGGTGCTGAAACGCTGCTTGTGGGGTCGTGATCGTATCAGCAAGTGGGTGAGCAGGCTGGCAGGTAGGCTATTTCAAGTGCTGCCATTTAGCATCGTCAACAACTCACGTCATTTTATCAGTGTGGCTCCAGGCTGCAGCCAGCTCAAATGTGAGCGCAGCGTGATATGATTTACATTCAAAACCTCTGAAGGATGAGGGCTGGTGTGGCGTGTCAGGAATATGTCAAAGGAACAAATGATCTGACTCTCCTGGGGATCTGTTAGAGGTCTCTTCAGAATAAAAACACACGTTTAATATGTATTAAAAAAAAAAAAACAAGCATCAGAGCACAGACTTGAACTGGAAGCACTGATAAATAAACGCCATGTGGTGAAGACATACGAAATGTTTAAAAAATAATCACATCATGCTTCAGAAAACTGCTATGGCTAAAAGGCATGCATCTGCTCAATGGGGACAGACGTCCCTTCATTACATTAACCATTAAAATGCCCTAATCTCTCATCTTAATAAGGCTAATGCAAACTACCACTGCACTAAAATTTAAAATATAAAATAAGATTCTCTTAAAATCACTGCATTAATATCGTCCCCTAACTTTGAAAACTTAAAAAAATGACAAAAATGTCCTTAAGTTCAGTAAAGGCCAGGTTTTCATCTCCTTAATCATCCATTTTTTGAGAAAACAGAGAAGGATACTCAACATTTAGGGCAAAGCTTTGGTCTACTGAGGATCAAATTTAGTATTTTTAGCTCTTTAAAGTATTTTTTCTGTCTACATTTCACTTTTATGCTGTATAATATTTGTACTATTTGTAAGTTTTGCTATTGCTACATAGCCAACAGCTGCTTATTGAAGAACCCTCTTGTTTTGCTTCTATTACTATAGTAGTAGCTTATGGTAGCTAATAAGCTAACTTTTAAAAGCAAGTGTTGTATAATTGATATTACTAAGTCAATTTAATGACTTTTTTTGTGACACTTCTTTACCTGCTACACTATTCATCATTTTTACCAACAGATAAAAGGGTTTTTTCACCTTTTTTGGGTCACATATAAACATGAATGAACCATATTATGTCCTGTTTTACTAGAGATATTCACACAGTGATTCATTCATTCAAATATAAATTAATGAAATGGCAATTCATTTCATGCTGATTATCAGGCTGACGTAGTGACCCTAATGAAGCAGAGTGTGGTGGGTTTACTTGACTTGAGGAGCATCCGGATGGTGAAGTGAAGTGGAGGAAGGGTTAGGGTGAGGGTGAGGGGGGTGGTGTATGTGGAGAGGTGAGGGTGCCCACTCAAATGCTGTCACCTCTTCTAAGAGGGCTGGTTGCTAGGAAACCAGTGCCTCCATCACAGCATGGGGTTAGGAAGATGTGAGGTGTCATGAAGTAGTGAGAGAGATGGATGGATAGAGAGGCTTTAAAGTGACTCTGGAGCTGTAGCTCTAATGAATGAACAGTTACAATGGTGTGATTGTAGAGGGAAAAAGGCACTGGTGGTATTGAGGGATGATATAATAACACAAGCAGGGGGGCTGCTGCCCACGCTGCATCCAATGATCAGGGATAATTGATATGTTATGGTCTGTGCAAAGCTAAGAATACAAGCTCCTACCACTGATTTCGACTCAGGAAAACTGTCAGCGTAACATGAGCATAAAACTGAAATCTGCATTTCTTTTTCTGGTGGGCCCTAGCTGAACTTCACCTGCAACATATTTACTTAATAACAGTATAAAAGATTATAAACTAATTTATTGAGCACCTGTCATGTAGTCATGCAACTTCACTAAATAAGATTAAAAACAAAATTAAGAAGAAAACAAAAATATGCAGTACCACCAAGTAAACGATTGATAGCAATATCATAAAATATTAAAAACAATAACAACAACAAAATTTACACTAAACATAAAAGTATATTTGAGGCTTATGTTATTAAAAGGTGAAATGAAACATTGGCTTCATGATGGATAGATGAAAAGTCAGGGGATAATCAAAGTCTGTAGGATTCATCCTCTGGGGACTATGAAATTTTATGACAATCCATCCGCTATTGGTGATGGAAGAGTGACCAGTAGATGGACTTTGCCTTTAAGAACTGAATATGTGGGGCTTCACGTGGGATCACAGAGTAAGATGGTCACCTAGTTGGAAGCGTCCTGGTAAACCCACTGAATTTCCCCAAATTCGCTAGTTAAACTTGAGTAGTCGTGCTACAACCCTTGGGGGAGAGATATTTAAGTACTTTTACTCAGTCAAAAGACCTGGTGATTTGTGAATTATAGAAACTAGAGCAGCAAAAGAGAGCGCTAACACCAATGGAGCTAACGACAAGCTAGCAAACTCCAAGGGCACTAGCATAAGGGATCCTATAGAAAGAAGTGTCCTGTCGGGTATGTAACGGTCACTCGAAAAGGCCACAGCAGAATATTTCAGTGAGTAAGGTTACTGTAAGATAGACTTTATAAATGAGTAAAAGGACTTAATTAAATTAATTCTAAAAAAGGTAGCTAGTACAGTGTTGTAATGTGATTTCTTTTTGGTATCAGTCAAAATCTTGCCTGCAGATATTGATGTATTGATGATGGTAGTAAGACCATTCAAAGATATACAATTGTGTACGAGCTACAGTACACAACAGTGATATTCAACGTTGTTTTGATTAATAATGTTGCCGGAAGGGAGTGTGCAGAAAGAAAACTGAATGGGGCCCAGTATGCTCCTATGAGGAACTCCATAATTAAATGTTAAAAGACCTACCCATCTATGAACTGTGTCCAATGCAGCACTTTAATCTCAAAGGATGTGGACGCCACTTTACTGAAATCAACTTGAATTCATAGGTCTTTTATTATGTTAAAAAAACAACCTCACAGAGCTGCTAGCATGGAGGCAGACTCTTAGTCTTGTTCTAATATATTGTTGTTATGAATTAAAAACTCTTTTTTATTCATTTGAGGGTAAAAAAAAAAACATTATTTGAAGAAGTTCTTGTCCTCAGGAGGTGTTATCATTCTGTCAATCACAATGGTTATTATTCTTTAAAAGGTGCATTAATGTGCAGTAATTTTCTACCATGTGTCATTGGAGAAAAAAAGGCTACTTTTAAAAGGCAACAGTCTCATCTTGGATCTAAAGAGCTTCTCAGTGGGATCCAGCAAGGATGAAAGACTTCCTTTTGACTTGTGCGTGCGCCTACATGTAATATCTGTTACTTAGACTGAAATTGTGAAGCTTTTTCTTGGGAAACTACCCAGACCAGCTGAGATATAAGAGCAAAAAGCCCATGAGATTTTTCTTCTTTTTTTCATCTCTGCATCCACCAGCCACTCCAGCCTTGACTGAATCAGTTTTGTGTGAGAGTTGGATCCCTCACATTCACCCCCCAAGGCTTTTTACAGAGCTGGCGAATGCAGAGAATAACAGTAAAAAGAAAAAATGGGTGAGTACATGAACAAAAACCCAGAGCTCTGTAAGAGTCTAAATGAATTCCAGTAATGTTCCCTTTGGAGATTTCCCAGAGTAAAAAACAAAGAGGAAGTACTCTTTCCACCACAGGGATGTCTCGCCTAAAAGCAAACCTTGCCATGACAAATTTCTGTCCCAAATCTCCTTGATGGAGAAAAGCTTTTAAATTATCAAAGAAAACAAATGCAGGTTTTTGTCATTAAGCATCATTCAGAGAGATCAAAGGTAAAAAGGTATCCTCAGGTAACACAGACATAAACCGCGTTGTTATCAGAGCCTCTCCTTATTGATGTTATTGCTCAGAAGTGGAGAAGCGATTAGCAATTTGCTGTTGATGTGGCAACCCTGTTTTACATGAAAACTGACTCCTTTCAAGTTCTCCCCTCATCAAATGGAGCTCAAAATGGGGAGCGACAGCTACTGACATCAAGCTGCTCCTATAGGTGGAAAGATTGACAGTTACCACGACAACCTGTAGATGGGTTGGTAGATGGAAAGCACTTGACTCCCAAAGCTGTTTGTGACTGTCTTCGTGCCTCACCTCTTTCAGGGTTTTAATTTCCCTGCTTGCGTGAATAAATCTTTGTTAGATTTGTGACAAGCCGCAGGGAAACATCATTATCTTCATCACTGTGTTGTTCACTTGATTCAGGCATCATGCAAAGGGATAAATGACTCCCTTTAGCAAAAGGGCAGACTCCCGCCTGCAAAATAGCAAATAATTAATGTCTTTTTTTTTTAATAGTGTGTCTGGGAGGGGGAGCGGATGAAGATGTAGGTTTTTCTTTTTTTTCCTTCTTTAATCATAAATATAAAAAAAACAAAAAAACAAAGACATGTACAAGTGACTGCCTGGAAATGTGTTATTAATTGCTCCTTTATAGATTATGACTTTAGTGAATATTATTCCCATGATCTGCTTTTAATGATTAATTGTTTTACTCATTTATGCAGATGAATGTTAGCTCAATGCGGCTGCCTGCTGCGCCTTCCTGCTGCCTGCTGTCATGACTGATCCTGGCTCGGACAGTGACAGCTTATTATTACATGTCATAAGGTATTAAATCCATTTTACATCTTCACTTACTTCTAAAGTGTGTATTTGCAGTGTGTTGGTGGGCTGTGCGGTTTTTCAGTATAAAAATATAAATGTACATATGTCCAGTTGAGGACAATAAGATTTTTTAACAATAGCCAAATAATATAGTATGTGATAACATAACACTGACAGAGGACTGCCAGCTGTACAATGAGTACGGTTACTTTTTAAGTACCTTTGTTGATAATACTTTTACCTAAGGAGGTAATGGTTTTATAACAGTGTTTGTACCTTACAGTGGGGCTGCTCGATTATGACAAAAATCAGAATCATGATTGTTTTGATTAATATTGAGATCACATTTATTTAACATGATTACTCATTGACTTTGGAAACAAGACGCATTTATTTAAGTCTAGTTTTTCCAGTTATATACAATATAAGTTAAAGATATCTGAGCGTGGGATGGAAGCCAAACGGGGCGTGGTCTCTCTTGATTATATATAGTAAGTCTCTGAACCAACAGATGACGCACTTTTACGTAACTTGCTAATATATGCTGAAATGTAACCAGGAAGTGGATGGGGGGATGGTTTTTGTAGGGGGGTGATATTTGTATGATGTGTAATGCATCTCGATTATCTTGTTTTCATAATCGTTGGAAGACAAAATCCTAATCAAAAATAAAATTACATTAATTGCCTAGCCCTACCTTACAGTAAAACATTTAAGTTACTGCATCAATGATATTAAACTGAAAGGAATAATTTTGGTCTTTGAGAGTTCACATACCCCTGGAGGTAAAATTTGATTTGCAAGATAAAAGGTAGTTGACTTCTTTTTAGTATGGAGGGGTTTTAAGGTTATGAATTCTGGCAGTCTGCAGTCAGGATACTATGAGGTTTACTGGGCTTCATGCCAGCAGTGATGGTAGATTATAAAAAACACCAATAGAAGAGTGCCCCCATGTGACAGAAAAAGGAAAAGCAAAACCTTTATCACAACATGCCACTGACAAAAGTTCTTCAATCCAGGTGCTTGACCATTTAAAATTTGGCATGATCAGTCCCAAATTTATCCTGCAGCATGGTAACAAGTTCCCCAATCATACAGCCAGAGTTATAAAGAACTATCTTCTGCAACAATTAGAACAAGGAGTCCCGCAACAGATGGTCTGGCCCACACAGAGCCTTGATCTCAACATCATGAAGTCAAAGTCATTGTATGAAGATGCAGATGAAGGGGGGGTAGTATGGTCAGGATATGTGTGTTTGTGAACAATTATGGAAGCTAACTGTCAAAAAGAAGCAGCTGTGTGCTCAAGGGCAAAGACCCCCTAGTTTGTAACAGACAGTACCAAATAAGGAGTAACATGTAAGAACAGATCCAAAGTACCTGATGAGGAGTTAACATGTGAAAACATACAATACCAAATAAGCATTATATATGTGAGGACAGATTCATGTCCTGGGTTTTCCAAAGTCAGACCATACAAAGTGCAGAACCAGGTTATACAAAATGCAGAATATGATTTTTCTATTACAAAACCATCTTGCCAATACCTTGAAAAACTGAGCACAAGTGTAGTGAGGAGAACTAATGCTGTTATGAGGGCAAAAGGTGGTCACAGCTAATACTGATTTGATTTAGGATTTTTCCTGCACTTTGTATTGTAAGTTAATTGATAAATAAAAAACTGTTCATGACATTTTTTCTGAAAGCATCCTCACTATACATTTATTGTCTATAGCTTTTGCACAGTGCTGCAAAACAAGGTTCTGTAAGCGCTCGTCACCTCCACAAAGTGTCGCACCAGACCACCAGCATCTCGGACCGAAACAGACGCATCGTCGGCCATACTTCCGGTTTCCGCTCGGCCACAACATCCCTTCACTACACGTTCTCAGCAAAGTGTCATAAAGCCCAGTGAAAGTGGCCGTTAAACACACCACAAGAAGCACAACCGGGTAAAGTTACCCTGCACGCACACGAGAGCAAACAAAATACGATCTAGGCCCAACCGTTAGCCCAGGCTAGCATTGCTGTGTTATGCTAGCGATAGCAACATTTGCCTAACGTCTTCATAATACAGGTAGCAGTATGTTAGCTTAAGTTATCGTGCTTCTGTAGCCGGTGACTAATGAAAACCATGGATACATCCATGATATGCGCCAGGCGAGCAAGTCTTGTACAACTAAATGGGCGCCATTTTAGATCCGGCATCCTGATCTAATCATCCATGATAAAAAAAAAAATGACGTGTAAGAATATGTGGCCATCAAGTTACTTACAGCATTGAGGAGAAGAAAAGCGAATTCACAGTCAAGCTGGAGCCCTCCACGGTCGGATGAGTGACAACATCAGAGCTGGCAGAAACTTTAAAAAACGTTATGAATGTTTTTGGCGGCCCACCGGCCGACGGGGGGGTTTGCGCCATTGCTAGTCCACTTGTTTGTTGGAGGCCATTTTGGACGAAACGGCGGTTTCTTCAGTGGAGGGAATTCTGGTAAGTAGGTTTCACCTGAACCCATACTGCCATCTCACCTGGGGGGGGAGATGTGTATAAGAGACAGGGCAAGTACAACACACACAAAGGGGGTATGACTTTTGTGCCCAGGATGCTATTACTCCGCTATATCTTTGCATAAAAATAGTTGTTTGCTGCTATATTATTGTTTAAAATCTAATTTTAGCAATTGAACACAACACTGCTACAGTTTAATGTGTTTATAATATGGTGGTAAATAACCTTCATGCTTGTGTGTTTCAAGTATTTTATATTTTAAGGAAACTGGAAAGTCTATAGTTGTCCAAAAAAATTATCTATGACATAGATAATTGAATTTGACATAGATTCTATGTAAAAAAAAAAGAAAAAAAAAGAAAAGTACTTTTCATCCATGTTGAACGAAAAGTTTCAGTTTCATTAGTTCACTCTTGGCCTTGGAAACAGAATATGACAAAACTAGCTTACCTCAATGTCCATAAAAAAGAAAAGAAAAAGAAGATGTTTTGTCAGTACTCTGATACCAACAGTGGATGGCAGCAGATGACAGTTAGTATAAATTGTCCAAGAGCTTTTCAGCCTCTCAGCCACTAGATGGAGACTTTAACACAGGAATTTGTCAAAACAGTTGATTTGCATTTGCTCCAATGAGAGAAAGTGAAACCACCAGCATGAATTAGATGTTTATTAAACCTAAATGATGGACCAGTTGGATGGAAAAATTCAGGAATTTTATTTATTTTATATATTATTTTTACTGAAAGCACAGATAAAATAAACCTGATGAAGCACTGAGCAGACAAGTTGCTCTTATCAGACCTATAAAAGACTGAGTGTGGGTTCACTACTACAAACACTCATAATTTTTTATTTCCCTTACCTTTGTTTTTACCTTCATTTAACCTTACTCATAATGCAACAAGGCAATAAGCAGATTTAATTACCTAATCTTTCTGTGCTTTATATTTAATGCATAAAACAACAAGTGCTGAATCTTAAAAGCTTGTCATGTGTTAGTGTGACCTCATATATTTCTTGAAAATGCCCACTTAAACCATAGAGTCCAGGCATATAGTTGATGCCTGCTTCAATAAACTGCAGCTTGTTATACATTTGAACCAATCAGAAGCCAGAGCTGATTGCAGGCATTACTTGTCATAATTAAGCCTATATGCAATTAAACTTTAGAGCTACTTATCCTTAGCAGTTCAGCAAAATATACATTATTTACAAATATTTTCCCGCATATAAATGCCTCAAATAGCATGTCTTGGAAAAATAGCACTGTTGCACTGATTGACATGTCCCTACATTACTATGAACATGGGCACTGAAGTGTATTAAAATCAATCCCACATACACGTCCTTTTGCCTCAAACACTCACTACACAATACCAAATGTGTATTAATCCACAGCTGAAAATAGTTCCCAACAAATGCACTATTTACTCCTGTTTTAGTAATGTTACAACTGTATGAGTAAAAATATAGTTATGACCTGATTTTAAAGTTTTATGTCTTCACTAGGAACACATGGCCTTGGGGCTGAATGAGCAGAAAGGTGATAAAATGTTGAGAGACAGATGAACACGGATTTGTTGTCAATACACATTCAATTATCTGTCGTTCTAAGAAGCTTGTGTATCACTGAAATCACTTATTTGTACAGCGACTGTGAAATAACAAGCAAATTACATGATATTAATGATAATAATAATAATAATAATTAGTTTAAATGTGTCTCATGATGTTTTGTGAAATCAGCGAGAGAAAAGAAAAGCAATAGCAGTGCGTGTGTCTGTGTGCATGCATGTCTGAAAGGCTATATTATAATAATACACACAGAGTCAAACTGATTAAAGTTAAAGTTATAATGCACGCAATAAGAGACCAAATGTGTTTTGTCTATGGACCTGTGCTGAGGGGGGGAAAAAAGCTGTTTTTATTTAATCTAGATGACTTGTATGTTCTCGCCTTTATGCACACAAGGTCCCGCTAATCTTGTTCTCCATCGGCCCCTGTGCATAATGAAAAGGGGCTTATCATGATGCTGGCCCCGGGGTGACGTCGACTTTCTCCATTTCCGCCGAGAATAAGGTGAATGCCACTTAAACCACGTGACCGGCGGAAATCTCCCAGGACCCATAGGTGCCATCGCTGGCTGGAATGGGAACAATAACTCAGAGAGAATAAAATGAAGAGTTCAATTGGGAAGCGATTAAAATGAATAGAAGCTTTGACTAGATAAGAGACATACCATTTCCTCATCTATTTAACATTCATTGAATTGAATAATCCGGTCTTATTATCGTAAATAGTCTGCATATTTACCCTGAATATGCTAATTTATGTTTGCTGCAAGCGCTCTGCGACTTAATAATTTTTTCATCAATATATGCATATCTCTGGCTTTCTCCTATAGCTATTTTCTAAAGAGGAGTGGAGAGAGAGAGAGGGCGAGAGACCTAGAGACAGAGATGAACACAGTTATATAGTGCTCATTGTTTCTGTAACTTTTCTATTCATTTTCTTTTGCTCTTTGCCCAGGGCCAACCCAGTTACATTTCAATCAAAAGATTCATTGTAAAGTCATTATCCCAAACTAGGCCCCAATAATTGGCTGTCATTTTGCATAGTGGTGGCACTCTGGCTTTGGGGCAAATGACTGTGTTCTTATCTTTCACTTTTAAGGAAAAATAATGGACAATTTATCATTAATCTTCTCTGGGAAATAATAACAAGTTAAATGTCATTCTCTGTGTCGCGCCTTACAAATAAAATTGTGTTGCTCTGGGCCTGGACTGATCACTCGCTGACCTATCCTCTTCACTGTGAAGGTAGAGGAGAAGTTGAACACTGGCAGGAGGGTGAAGGCGGGTTGGACCTGAAAACATTAACATAAGTCCTCCGCAACACGTAATCATACATGTAATATGAGTTATAACAAGATTTTTTTCCTGTATTCTTATTTTGCTTTCTCCTGCAGCTGCATCATTTTTCTCCCATTTAAAGCTGCATTAATTGGTTTTGTTTTGGCCATTAAAGACACCAAAAACATACTGTGAACACAACACTAACATATTATCACTTTTTAAGATAATACGGAGCAAATTTATATTTTATTCGACTTTATGTTTCCGCTAAATCCAATATTCACTTTCCTTTTAGCTCTGTTTTGGTCCCTACCGATATCTGGCTCCATAGCTGCTAAATACGACATTACCAGCTCGTCTCCAACTGTGTCTGTTTGCTGTTTGGAGTTTGGGGCAGTTTGTTAGTGACAACCTTCACACAACATGTTGTCATTTGGTCCATTGTTAGCATAAAAAAGTGATCATAGCAGCTTTAAAGGGGCTACTTGTAAGTTTTGCTTATTTCCACATAGCTAACGTTAGCATTGACAGCTGTTTACTTACCAATCTAGAAGAAACGTTGCGAATTCAACATCAAACGTCATTCCTTTACTCACCAAGAGCTTTTCTTCTACTGAAGTTAGCATGCTAACCAGCTAGCCCCAGCCTGTCTCGTCAATTTCCAAAAGCGACTCACTGCAGCCTTCAGTCTACCCTGAAGACGTAGTGCTGCTCGGAGGTCGTAACCTCTTGTTCAGCAGCAACTTACAAATTGTCCCTTTGGTTCCAGTTACATTCTATGTTGTGATAGAAAGCTCCAGAACAGCTACTAAATGGATGTTGTGGTCAGATTGTTTTCTCCTTTTCTGTATCCATGTTCAAAAAACATGTTTTGATTGTTTCTATACAGCTTTGGATTTCAATTATAGTGATTTTAAACTTATTTTAGATCAAATCTGTCACAGTGAGCATCATGCCGAGTCCACAGCCACGCTAGCGTAGCATGCTAACATGCTCACATTGACAACTGTAGCATAATGTTCACCACCTTAGATTAGCTTGTTAGCATGCTAACTTTTCCTAATGAGCACAGGGGATCACTAAAGTTAGTACAATTCATCCCTGGGAAGAAATTTGAATTTGAATTGAATTTCTAAACTAACTTTCATGACAAAGCATTAGAGGAAAAGTCAGAGGATTACTAAAATAATTTAGATTCATCCTCTGGGCGTCTGTCTGAGTGTCTGGACCAAATTTCATGACAATTCATCCAGTAGTTGTTGAGATATTTCTTACTGGACCAAAGTGCTGGACCAATCTAAAACATTGATTTGTAGTTAAGTGGTTAAAGCATATAATTTCATGCTCAGAGGTGTGTGTTGCTCATGGATCACAGTTTATATAGTGAACTGGTAATGAAACCAAATTACTTCATTATTAGCTGCAGTGTTGTTGCTCATGTTGTTGTGTTTTTCCAGTTTTTCTTCTTTGGACAGAAGCAGCAGGCTTCAGTGAGTGACCCTGTCCATTGCGAGGGCCTCATCAGTAAACAATCTGACATAAATGGCAGAGTGAAAGGTTGACATCAGCAGAGGACGACACTCATTCCCATTCGTTTATCGGATTAGGCTGCTGTGAGAGGACGAGGCCGGATGACTCGTTTGGCATTCAAAGGCAACTGTGGCCCAATGAGACCCTGTTTGAACAGGGATCAATTATCAATCAGTCTATATAGACCAGGAGGGGAGATTACCAAAGCTATACGAGTGGTGTTGACAAATAACCTCAGAGATCCTGTCAATGCATGCACACGGACAAACGCCTTTGGCTTTGACACTGGCCACTGTTGAAATTCAGATTAGAGTCCATCTCAGCAGCAGATTAGTGCTGTTTATGTCTGCATCATTTCTGTCGTCAATTCAGCAGCATTAAGACCACGACTGGATCCTGCACGGCCAATTACGTCCTTGTAAACTCACAGGTTTCACTTTGTCAACAAATCACATTTTTTAGAAATATTTATAACCACTCTAGCGCTCTATACATTTATACATATTCTAATAATGCCACGATTTGTCTGGAGAACAACATCACTGAGAAAAATTACTCTTTTTCAGTATGTGTACATGTGTATTCTCATCAATTGGACACATAAAAATAAACAGATTCAGCTACAGGTGCAGCTATTAAAGACAACTATAATCCGGAACCAGTTAAAAACAATCAGATATTGATAGTGAACAAGCTTTATATTAATATTATATATATTATTTCAGATGTTGACTGGTGGAAAAATAATAATTTAAAATAGGGATTTTAGATTTACAAGTAGGAGATTTAAACATATCTCCTCTTTTCTTTCACCTTGATTATCAGCTATGCTAGGTTTTCAAAATAAAAGTAATACACACTTTTCTTTTACTCTTCCTGCTAACTAACTGTGACTGTGATTTAGGGTTGGATGCAAATATCTGAAGTGTTGGTTCTATGTTTTTCTAGTGTTGTATGGGAATAAAGACAGAACTTTACACTTTATTTACCTGATTTTTATAAACACAGTTAAAAAAAAATACACTGAAACACATAAAGTAGCACGTCATAGATTAATAAAAACATGTTACTGTGAGTAAAAGGCAGAACAGTATTAAAATCAGCTAGGTCAGAAAACTGAACTTTAGTTGTTTTCATATTTTTATCTCTTTTAAAATCATGTTTTCTCTCTTACATTTAATTAGGAGTTTATATTATATCCCAGAAAAGCGCTTCATAACTGCTGCTGGTTAAAATGAAAAATATACCGCGGTCACAAATCTTTTTTAGGTGCTGAAAAGTCGACAGTTTAAAGAAGATTTCTTTGTTGTATATAAACATATCTACATCCTGAGATTCAGCCAGTGGGTCGTGAACTTTACATCTGTTACGCTGAACGTCTTCATTGTGGAAAAAGTGCAATAGATGAGGTTGAATTTGACCAAATGCTGCTGTTTGCTGATGCTAATGTCACAGATAAACTTCTCTCGAGATCATAACACTGTATCACAATGAATATAAAGGGGGATTTGACATTGTTCGGGGCGCTGTGGCGACTCATGATGGCGTCAATAGCAGCGGTCAGTGTGTCAGTGTGGAAGGGCAGGTTGAAGGTTAGCGGGGGCCTCGGAGAGCAAACAGCCCCTCTGTAATCCTGACCTTCTCTTTCTCCTGCAGCAGCCAGGAGTTGACCGTGACAGTTAAGACCCGCTGTGACTCCTCGGGCACGTCGGGACGGGACGGGACGGGACGGGACGGGACGGGACGGAGGACAGACGGGCCTGTCGTGAAGGATCATGGGAAGATGAAAAGCTGCGTATATGAGGTAATATGTAGACGGATCCTTATTCAACTACATTTATATTATATCAGAATCAGAATCTGGTTTATTGCCAAGTAGGTTTTCAACATACAAGGAATTTGCTTTGTTGTTTTGGTGCATGACGACAAACAAGAAAAACAAGAAATATAAACAAAGATGAAACAAGCAAGTATTGCACTAATATCTTAAATATAAATAGAAAAATTTAACAATAAGATCAAATATTTACAATAAAAATGTGAAAAAAAATTATAGAAAAATATAAATTTAGATAGTAGTATAGTAAATTATTGCATTTTAAAGGTAATTGCTGTAAATGGCAGAAAATGTGAAGCTTTAAATCAAAAGATATAGTTTGCAGAAGCCCGACTGAGCCGGACAGTCGCTGCTGGTTCGTGTAAAGAGTGATTTTTGTCTTCACGCTCAAACGTTAGTTATACAAAACAGACTCTGCAAGTTCCCGGAAATGATAAAATAATATAAAATAATTTCCTGCTAAATGATTATGTATGTTTCGCCGTCTTAGTCTTAGTTTTACAGTCGTCTTCTTCCAGACGTTGGATCAGTTTTTAAGGTGGAATCCGTCTCGTTCACGTCAGGAGACACAAGAAACTCAACACAAGTCTTGAATTTAAAAGCAGTGTGCAGTTAAAGTAGTTCATGTGCCAAAACTTTTATTATTGTGGTGTTTTAGCTTTGTACAGATCACCTGTCCATCAAACAGCTCTGACAGAACCACGGCTGTTCTCTGCTCTGACTCTAACTTCCCAGCTGTTCTTCTGTATATTCCAAACAAGCAAACAAACTTTTCTTTTTCCTAAGACCTCCTAGATGAAGCTTTTATCGCACTTTTAATATCTCCCAGGTGAATTTCTCCTGTTACATTGATCAGAGATCCAGAAAAGACACATTCACTCGCTTAAAATGAACCAGATTTTCCCTTTACAAATGTTAAAAGAAGTGTCGTCCTCCATGTGTGAAGTGTTTCTAAAAGTCCCCGGCTCTTCTCCAGACATTTATCTCACGCACAAACTCGTAGTCTTGTCCCGAGGAGGGTCACGTCGCTCCTCTGCCCTCATGACCTGCAGGGGGTCAACGAGAGCAGCTTTACAAATCCCGACTTTATAAAAAAAACCACTGGGAGAAGGTCCTCATGGGAATTAACCCTACCCAGGCAACCCCAAACAGTAAATTACAGGGGGCTTACATGATTTCTGCGTTCCCCGGGGACATCAAACAGTCACCCTGCTCGCTCCACTTTAGATCTGCTTCTCTCTTTTGTTCCACTGTATTAGCTCAATCCCTTAAAGACTGCAGGGAGGCTGTTCGCTCTCTACAAGCTCTCCTTCTCATTCTGTTTATGAAGCTGTTTTTAAAGAAGAAGAAGAAGAAGAAGACATGTTGTTGGACGCGTTGGTGACCAAAGACTCACCTGATCGAATACAGTCTTCAGATTTCAGTTTACTGGGGAACAAGGCCTGGGTTAGTTTCTCATGAAGGTTAAATCCAGAATAACTGCAGATGCAAACCTTTTTTTGTGTCTTTTGATGCTATTAAGTTTCTATATTTCTGCATATATTTAGCATATTACATTTTCTCACCCTTCTGCATTTGTCCTCTCCTTTTTCCTTTTGTAAAAGACAAACAGAAAAGTAAGAAAATGTCATCAAAATTCACACTGATAGCTGTTTAAAAGTGGAAAAAATAAAATAAAATAAAGCTTGTGTACATGCAAAATATAGATTTCAGTGTTGTAATTGACTTCCTTAGTGTTACTTTACCTGTCTTGTCTCTGCATTGCATTCTGGGCTATTGAGGCTGATACTGACATCAGTCTTTTATCCTCTATCTATGTATCAGCTGTTTCAGTTCAGTTGTGTATAAAAGTAATTACCGGGAGAAAGGGTTGAAATTACATCTTCAACTCACATTTTTTCTTATTGTGCACAAATGTTTTGGGGTCGTTGCAGCTGCCAATATTATTAACGACGTTCAGACAGTTTTGCTTCTCCGGCCTCCACAGAATATAAATCTTTGTGTATTTTGAGAGGATTTTTTTCAGGCATGAAATGGTCAAAGTTGGTCAGATATTCTCATGATGATCGTGATGTGAGGTCGTAAAGGTGATGCCTTTTCTAACTATTGTTTTTGGACTTTTTATCACCAAAAAAAAAAAAAAAAAAAGTGTTAAAACTAAGAAAATCTTGAGGGTGAGTTTCAACTGTAAGAGTTTAAATAGTTTAAATAAGATTTCAGATCATTTTCACGTCTCTGATCTGCACAGAATTGAACATTTTCTGGCTTTTTCTGGCATGAAAAAGTCAAATCCAGCAACATATTCTCCTGGTGTTTTGTATAACTGCGGTAATGTCGGTCTTATTACTGCGAATTCAACGTGAAAAAACGTATTATTATTATTCAGTTAATTAGTAGATTAGTTTATGGTTAGTTTTGCCGTCACTTTCCCTGTCACACACAAATGAAGTTACAGTACTATTGTTGTAAAAACAGCACAAAATATCAGCACAAGAACTCGGCCATCTTAAATATTAGTCCTAAAAAAAAATCTCAGTGCATGTTGAAGTGATGAATACATCGGATTGTGAGAAGTGGTTTCTCGCTGCCGACTGGCTTGTATTGACTCTGGGGGACAATAGACTCGTATGTCTGAGTGTTTTTTTCTCAGCTCTTCATTGGGAGGAGCCCCGCTGGGAGCAGATTAGCCTCTTCATGGGGGATGTGACGCCCAGAGAGGAAGTATCAGAGGAGGACAAACACAAGGACAAATCATCCGGCCGTCACTTAATATTCACCACAGACGAGCAGACAGCAGGAGAGGGCTTCCTCTGTGAGCTGCAGACTGAGATTTCCACGTATTATCGTCTTTGTTTTCACCCATTTTGATCTCTGTTTGCTGCCACTGGGACGATTGTTGGTCGTCTTCAGGGGCAGAGACGTATTAAGTGTCACTGTAGGTAGAATTTATGTTCAGTTTTTCAGGGTTGGTACGTGGCAGCAAGATGGTTACAGGAGCAGACAGTACAAGACGTAATAAAATAAGCTAAATACAATTACTAAAAAAGAAAATATGTCACAGCCACAGTGGGATTCTGAGCTTTGATTGGTCTCTTTTTCTACTTTTTAATCTTTAAGCTTTAATTATTATTAAATAACTCTAGAGGTTGTAATTCTATGAAAAATAATAACAGAAAAGACACATTTTTAATATATTTGGATTTGAGATTGATCAAATCAGCAGTCAGAAGGATCCACCCATAACTACGACCCACTTCTTCTTTTTTTAATTAGCTGCCAGTACATGTATTTTTATTTAATATTGTATTCTGCTTTATTCCAAAAACACTTTATCATCTATGTTATGTAAGATTACCAAAAGGGAAATGAGGAAGATTTATTTTTTTTAAATGGGAGAAAAATGTGGATTACTCACTTTTTTTTAAACATTTAGAAAAGAAACCAAAAGAAAAAAGTAACAATACAAACATTTTATTTTATATGATTTAATATAATTTAATTAAGTGCCAAGAAAATGTAGATATTTGACTTGGACAACATGCACCCTGCCACTTTAAGTCTGTTTCAGGAGTGATTTCACCACCAACAGATGGCGTCAAACACACACTTATTTACATTGAACACATTATGTTAGATCTCCACTTAACCTCAAATATTTTTTTAGAAAATAAAACTTTATTTAGAGGATGTTGTTGACAACCGCATCACCTATTTCTTTTAAATTATTGTTATTTGTGCCTTTAAAATCTTTAATATTGTATTGATTGTATTGTAAATATGGAAAGTAATATTTCCACCTCCTTGCTGGGTGATTGGCAGCTGCCGGGGTCAGTGCCCGGCTCTTTCCCACGTGGCCCTCAGCTGCAGTTTAGCAGATAATTAAAATATAAATCGGACAAAGAGAACTAAGTCTGTGGTTAAGCGTTACAAAGAGCGAGCCCACATCCCCAGAGCCGGTAAACCAACACCGCATTACTGAGCCCGCAAAGAAAAACACGCCGCGCTCCGCCAGCTGTTCACCACAAGTGTCGCGCCGTGTTCGCGGCCGAAACGTCCGCAGGCCGCGGGAGACGCGCCGCATTCAGGCGCTGTCGGAAACACGGGAATCGAGAGTTTTTTTGTTTTTTGTTTTTTTTTTTAGCCTACACATGAATGATGTAAGACAAGAGTAGAGTTTTTACTGAGTATGATTCACAGTATTCAACAAAACTGAGTGTGACATCATTTAAATGTGAAATGATTCAGTTAGATTGTTAAAAAACAAAGTGTAACCGCAAGGCAGCGAAGAAATGAGTGCACCTGTGATCACTGCAACAAATTTGATTACACCTGTGGTTTCCAATTAAGACTAATTGCATGAACAAGGGTTATAAAACAAACAGCACAGATTTTTTTTCTCCTTTTGTGTTTAATGTAACACGGCTCCACACGGTGAGGCGATACCTGAACCTACCTGAATACCTGAAGAAAAGGTTTCTCCTCAGATCTGTGCAGAGGACGATTCAATCTTTCATCAAAACTAAAGGCGGACAAACAAAATGTTGATAAATTAAATAGAAGGAAAGCTGCACCGACTTTTGTTGTGGCTCGTCCTTTAATATAGTTGAATTGGTAATTTCTATTGTTCAAATTAATTGGCTCCATTCTTCCTTAGCTTTGACTAAAAACAAATAAACTGCAGTAAATGGGCAGGATTTTTAATGAACTTAACATTTTAGTGATATTGACCAAGTGTGCTCAGTTTTGTTGTGCTGTAATTGTGATTTTGACCAAATTCATTAAAAAAAACCTAATTTATAAACAAGAAATGAAACATTTGAGTTTATATGTCAAACAAGTGGTGAAAGAAATATTCAGATTATTTACTTAAGTAAAAATACGAATACTGCAAAGTAAAACTACTTGTGTCCTGCATTCAAAAGTATAGACTTATAAGCAACAAAGTGTACTTAAAGTGTCCACAGTAAAAGCAGTTGTTCAGCAGAAAAATACTCCCCTGTGACTGATTTAATAATATGTATGATATTAATTAGATAATAATAGTAGAATTATACTGTTGTAGCTACTCAAGATGATTCTGAAGGGTCATGAGGCGATTGCGGAGTGACTGACTGCACCTGAACGCAGCAGACTGAGCAGCAGGCTGGGAGTGTGCTGCTGTGTGGGCTACATGGCTCTTGGCACTGAATTAATGTCGCCGTGCTGTTTAGTGAGGATAACACTCACCTACCGTCACACAATGAAACACAGGGCTGATCTGCATTTCACAATTTAAACAAACTCCAGCAGCTTCAGTGCAGACGTTGCTTTGCGTAACAGCTATCTGAACACCTGTATATACCTGTGTTAATGTACGTGCCACTGTGCATTTGTAATTACCACAGATGCAGTAGAATGTTTTTCACTCCTCAGCCTCTGGTTGATCGATTTAAAAATAAAAAAGAAACCTGATATACTTTAGTATCAGAAATCTGCTTCTGACCTGAAACGTTGGAGCTCGTTCAGTCCAGATAAAAACTCATTATGGAACCTCATCTCCAGCAGATACCTGATCTCCTCCGCACAGTCTAAATATTTGGATTTACATAAATCCCAGTATCACCAGTATTCACTGCCCAGTAACAGCTGCTGCTCACCAGCAGGAGGATATACAATCACACTGCGTCATACTGACACAGGCTTCTAGGAGTTTATAACGGCATCCTCCATACAGTTGAATCAACACTTTAACTCCCTGTATTTAACATTTATTACTGTATAATAAATATAATAATAAAGATACATAACAATAAATAAATGGTTCATAACAGACTTTAATGTCATTGTAAGGAGCTATAAAGATATTTTAAGTCTCTTTTTATTTGTCAACTTCTCCTATGAAGACATATTTTATATAATTATTATACAATTAAATAATTATTATAATTATTTTATTTAATTATAACTGTTTTACTATATTGCTATTCATTACCTGTCTATACAGCAGCATCTGGTGTCCATAGGTGGAGTCATAGCTGTTGACAAATACTTTAATAAAGACTTAAAATACATCTACCTACAAATATGTTAATGTGTTATGAACCATGTATAAAAGTTTATATATAATTACTTATAAATGCTAATTACATGGATTTAAAGTGTTTTGTTTTTTTTTTTTTAAATCCTGAATCTGTTGCATTGAACTTGAATTTAAAAGTTTAACCAGCGATCAGCGTCAAACCCAGGTTCTAGTTCTCCTTACGATTTCCTCTGTTGAATAAACGAACAAATAAATAAATAAATCAGAGTATTCAGGTATTTGATGTCATCTCTGTTGCTTTGGTTTAGGTGTTGTGTGTATTTTATACTGTTATTTAAGTGTTTGAGTCACTTGTTCCTGGTGAGCCAAAGACTCAATAAAGTTGTAAATGATAAATTATTATTATATCAATCAATTAGTATCAATGAAAATAGATTATCTGGTCTAAAGTGTAAAAGTTGAATCGGTTCGTCTGGATTTCCTCTATTTTAGACGATTCATGAGTTGTGGCTGAATTATTTTCTGTCAGCACGTTTTTCCGATGTAAGGTGTATTTACAGGCGGTCACAGCTGTTTTGGACCCTGCGAGTGTCGGTGTGAGAGTCACCTACGAGGACACGAGCATTTCATTACATTCATCAGGGGTGAGACAGTGAGCCCTGATTAGCTTTCTAATTGCCCAGTTTAAACTCTAAGTAGGCCATTTGCACTCTGGTGCTTGAACTGAATCCATCTCGGGCCTCGTCTATCTGTTTCTCTTGGCTCCACGGAAAGTGAGTGTGAGTGTGAGTGTGTGTGTGTGTGTGTGTATGTGTGTGTGTGTGTGTGTGTGTGTGTGTGTGTGTGTGTGGCAGCTGCTGGCTCTTATTGTCTACTCAGAGTGTGTGTTTGTGTGTGTGGATTAGCTGTGGTTATGTAACAGCTGTCGGTGTCAGGATCCCGATATGAATCTGTGAGGCTGATGAGGGGATGATTGACAGCTCGGCTTCCAGAATAGACGAGGAGTATCTGAGGAATCTCTTTTTGATGAGGCCCTAAGCTCCGGGTTGATCTCTTCACGGGGCTTTCTGTCCAAATCTCTCTGTCGTCTTCCTGATTGGCGGGGATAATATCTTAATTAGACAGATTACTTTGTCGAAAAATATTGCTAAACATTTCAGCCCCTCGTTTAGAGCCTGTTAGATGCCTTTATGGCTCTCAAATAGGTTTTTGTCTCTTGTGTGATTAGAAGATGTCGAGTGATATTAAGCAGCCTTAAACTTCATATTCTCCTGTGTTGCGTCAGGATATAACAGGCGGTTTGGTTCCGTATTAAATCAGGAAATCACAAAGAAAGAATTTAACAAAAACAATCTCTTCACAAGGTCCATTAGTGGCTGTTCTGGAGCTTTGGATCGTATCACATGATCTTCATCAGGATGCATGGAATTGCACATATTCAACTTGCCCATGTCATTCTTTACCTTTGAAACGTTAGTTGATAAAAAATTAAATTAGATTAAATTATGAATCAATCAACATGAACAACAACCATTTTCAGAATCAGAATCAACTTTATTGGCAGAATCCGTTTACACATGTTAGGAATTTGACTCTGGTTTTTAGTGCCTCTCAGTTGAAAGAAAAATGTTAATCAATATTTTCATTCATTCATTCATTCAATCTTTATTAAGCACACGGCTCCTGGGGAGTGTCATAAGAAATACAATGACGACAACAAACAAAACAAGAAAAACATAAACTCAAATCAAACAAAACACATTCCACGATACTTAAAACCAGCGGTTCCACAAATATATATATTTTTTAATCAAGCAAAAATGACAAATTCAAGTATCTGCTGCTTTTTCGGTTTCACATCATTGTAAATATTAGTTGTGGTCGGACACACACAGACATCACCAAGGTTTCATTTTCCTGATAATTTAAGGACTTGACAGTTTGGTGTGAGACTCCCTCCACTCAGAAATGTGTTTTGCTTATTGTTTCTGCACTTGGATGTTTGAGCTTCACTGTGCAGAAGGATGTAGATGCAGATTCTTCACCCGCTGTGGAACCTCTGATTGCGCCCAACAGAGGGCGCCGCAGGCCTCAGCTTGCATCTGCAAAATCCCAGGTCCACATTTCAGTGGTGGAGAAAATATTGTTTCTAATGACTTGAGTAAAAGTTTTAATATTGCAATATACAAATCCTCAAAAGCACGTGAAAAGTGATAGTGTTGCAATGAAATGTCTCTTTGGTAAAAGGATGTCGGCTTTATCAGCAAAATGTACTTAAAAAACAAAAATAAAAGTTTTCATAATGTAGAAAAGAAGCTCCTGTGAGTGTTTTACTAATATATATTATTTTATTGGATCATTATTGGATTATTTAACTGTTTACATTAACTATTTTATATATTGTTGGATTGTTTAATCTATGACAGTGCATCATATTGTACTGTATATCAATATATAAATTATATACTGTAATAATGTGAAATAGAAATACCTAACTCCCAAGTATAGTGCTTGAATAAATGTACTTAAGTTTCTTCCACTGACTGTGAATATTCAGATTCTTTACTTGAGTAAAAGTTATAATATTGCAATATAGAAATCCTCAAAAGTACATGAAAAGTGATAGTGTTGCATATCAGCAAAATGTACACTGTAGTAATATGAAATGTAAGTACCGCAGCTCAATAAATGCACATACTTTCTTCCATTAACTGTTAGTGAATGTAAACTTCAGAGAAAGAAGAATAAAAGTTGAGTTTATATGGAAATACTTGCGGGTCTTATCTGATTTCCAAATGTCGATCACAGTCACATCTGTGAGGGTAAAACCTCGGCGGACCCTCATAATCCATGCAAAGCGTGTCAGCCATTCCTGCACATTCTCTGCGTTTTGATTTGCATGGATACAGCACAAGGATTTTACCGGTGTCATCGAGGTCAGATGCTTTTACATGTTAATGTTTTACAAGTTAGTGTTTTTACAAGTTACTACACAGGTTAAAACACAAGATTAAGATTCATTGGCTAATTCTGTTTGATGCGAGTCTGGACCAACCACGGCGTCTTCCCGCTGCCCTCCGATATCTGGACTTGCACCAACCAAACTGGCTTCTTCGCTCTGCCAAAATCACAGCTTTCTACGGCCAAAACTTTATCTTGGCAACTCAAAAAAAAAATCTTTCTGCAGCATCTTCCAACTCACAGAAATTCCATGAAACTCAGATTGGAACATTTATCATAATTTCTTTGAAGCGAAAAAGCTAAAACATTTTTATTCAGTTTAAAAAAAAATCCCAGCTGCTCCAAAACTAATTTATTATCCGACCTCATTACTTCCTCCACTAATATTAACTTCCTATAAAACATTATGGGCAGTTCCTGGTATCTGAAATAATTCGACCACAGTGGACAAATTGATTTTGTACGGGAAGTGATAGCCTGGCTGTGTGGGGGTCAAAATATTAATATTACAATGTGAAAAACTCAAAACCTTTGTCTGGTTTTATTCAGCTGCCTCTCTGTGTTTGTGCAGCAGATATTATACACTTGTTGTGGAAAAAATGGAAATTAACCAACGTGAGGACAGAATAAGAGATTAAGTCCCTACTTGTGGAAGCACTTAATGATGTAAAAAACCTTTAATTTACAGGCGGTTAATTATGTGGTAATGTGAGGAAAATGTCAAGAAAATAACAGTCGAGAAAAATCAGTACAATGACAATTTGTAGTATAATTAGTGAAGTAAAGTAAAAGCAGAATAAAGAGGGTTGGTAATTTATTATATATTATAATAAGAAGTATATCACACATACAGGGTGAGACAGGTGGGTTGTTTTCTGTATAACCTAGCACAGAGGTTAACATAATACTTTGTTAGTTTGTTAGTTCCTTATTGCGTAGTAAAGACAGGCTGTTATCAGGTAAGACCACGTATTTGTAATTTCCATGGTTTTTACCGTCTAATAATGAAACCAGGAGTGAGAAGCAAATGATCGAGGTGGTGGAAATGTCACCGTAGTTTACCCGTAATTATTTCCACTGCCTGTAAAAGTGCAGTGTGTTGCTTGTTTGAAACATATGGGTAGTTTCAACATAAATAAGAGCACAGTAATAAGAATAATGTAATTGCTGCCACATGGCCTGTAAAGTGGAGCCTGCTCTGTAATATTTGGATGAAATATGTAAATATTTTCCAGATTCTAAATAAAGACAAAGTAGGTACCATGAAATGTTACTGTCATTACCTTTCCACTTCCTGTAAAGTGTTACCTGACCTCTTTTATCAGGAACATATGTAAATATATAAAGCCTCTTGAGCTTCTTCTTCTTGAGCTTGAGCTTCTTCTGTTTCCTCCTGAGCTACTTGAACGTGTGGTTCAGTTTGAGTTCCTTCTTCTTCTTGTGCTTCTTGAAGCTGAGCTGCTGCTTCTTCTTCTTCTTCTTCTTCTTCTTACATTTAATGTGCTGCTAGTTCTTGTCTTGAGCTTGAGCTTCTTCTTTAACATTAGCTGCTTGAAGTTTAGCTTCTTCTTCTTGAGCTTATCTTCTTCTTCAGCATAAGGTTCTTGAGCTTCCCCTTCCCCTTCCCCTTCTTCTTCTTCTTCTTCTTCTTCTTCTTCTTCTTCTTCTTGCTAAATGGTTGTTCTCTGAAAGCACTTCCAGAGTGTTTTGCTTTATGTTTCATCAGGCAAACAAAAGAACAACAGTTGCTTGACAAGGTTGATTAAGTTCATCAGTTACATCCAGGTGTTGATCACACCTTCCTCAACACAGCGCCTCTTAAATTATTAAGTCTCATTCTTCCCCTAATCCCAGCGTCACATAGCGTTAAACAGCTCATCACACGCTTTATCAATGTCAAGAAATACCGACACTACCGCTTCTTTATTTGCTATATTCGCTTTATTAATTGTTGTTTTATTATCAATTGTATTTACTTGTTGTTTATCTGATATTCCCCCTCATCTTCTCTTCTTCTCTTCTCTTATTATTTACAGCCTCAACACCATTGAAGTGAGAAATCACTGAAATACTGAACTAAATCCGTTATAGTTGACTCATGTACGTAAACTTGGTAACACAACCGTAGAAAATAAAATAGAGAAACGTACATGTGGGTGTGCTCAGGTACTTGAACAAACGGCACTACACCCCTGGATATAGGAAGATTTGTTAAGTGGCCCACGTTGCCTCCCTCTCCTTGGTTGGCACTTCAGAGCCGCGTCTGTTTACTCGGTCTTTACCTGAGTGGAAAATCTCAAGTGCTTCTGTCAAAATACCCACAAAGAAATCCCCTCGGAGAAAGAAGAGCTTCCTCCTGTCAACGCAAATTGGCCCATAAAGTAAAATTTCATATGTGGGTGGCAGTAGACCAAAGGTTAGAGTGAAGCTTGGCAACTGACTGATTTATAATCTGGTAACAAGCGACCTCTAATAACCTCTGATGAGACCCTGAGGATGGTAGTACATCTCCTACACCAGCTTTAGAGTATCTGCTGTGTCCTACAGGAAGCTTTTAAACGTCTGTAATGTTGCTGTAGTGAAGCTTTTCACTTTCTTCAGACAGACTTAGTCTTAGTTAGTTAGTTAGTTAGTTAGTTAGTTAGTTAGTTAGTTAGTTAGTTAGGTTTGTTAAACTTTTTTAATCGCATCTTATTGTGGGTTATTTTTTTCAAGTGATTTCTTTTTGCTCTTTTTCCTGTTCTCTTTTTTTGAAGGATGCAGATATTTTTTTAAATTGATTTTATTTATATATTTATACATTTTATATTTCACTTTTTCTTCTCATCCCTGCATATATTCTTCTTTCATAGAGGATTCATCACTATATGAGAGTGTGTGATGTACCTCAATGCAACTGAGGACACATATAATGCTGGTTTCTTTAAGAAGCAATAGAGTCTCTTTGTGCAAAATACTTTGGTTTGTTTATGTTTCTAATAAAATGTGGTAAAAAAGCTTGTCATGAAACTAAAAACAGACTAGTAAATATATTGGTTTGCCTTCAAATCATTGACGTTTTGGGATCTTGTATTTCTATTTTATTTCATTTCTTAAAAGTCTCTGCTGCTTCATCTATATATTTTATTCATGTTGTAAATATTCTACCTTATTATCATCAAACTGACGCTTTGGTGCGCAGAATTAAATTGCACGTCTTCATTCAGTGGGACAATAACACACGCAAAGCCTTAACAGCGTTTAGGCAGCATCAGCTAATGACGAACAAGCTCACAACCACCAACGGTCCGTGCATGAAGTATAATTCTTCTGCAGTTGTTCACGCTGTATAATGAAAAATACCAGGAGTATTGCCTAATTTCATTGTCCTATTTGTGCAAAGTGCAAATGTATGTTGACACAGCTTTATGACAAACTCCTGGTGGCCGGCACTGCCTTCTAATGGCCATGTAGTCTTTGAGGATGAAGGAACACCAAGTCCTCATGGTTCCTCTGGACCACGCGGCCACTGGCTGAAGAAGGTAGAGCTGGTTGAACTTGGCCTCCACCAGGCGGCTAACAATGGCCCAGTTTGCAGGACCTGAGTTCAGTCCAAGAAGACAGCTGAAAGATAATCAGAGAGCAGTGTGTGTTAATGTAGATCTGATATTCATTAGAGGAAACAGTGATATCTGAAGTGAATCTCACCTCTGGAGACTCTCCTTCCCAGGACAGGAGGCGTTCTTCCCCGTCGCTGCCTTGAACTGTCACCTGGGAGGGAAGACAGCTCGCTCTTCCTCCTGCTCTGTCTGTGTTGCCAGGAGCTTGGAAGTACTTGGCACTGGCAATTTTATGTTTGCATGAAATGATAATACACAATATACTTAATCACAAGCTATGAGACACACGTATGTACCTGTGATGAACTGGTTAAGGTGGAAACCAGTAGGCTGACCCCGCCCTTTGTCAGTCTACCAGTCTCTGTGTACAGCTGCACACCTGGTTGGTCCTGAATGCAGCTGAGGTGGCGCCTCTGTGAACTCCATATGTCCTGGATGAGACACAGAGAAACGTTTCAAATGTTATTGTCAATATTTGTGTGTGAATTTAATACACACACAACAGAGGTGTAAAAGCAGCTGAAACAACATAAACTCTGCCTGAATTACACCTCATCCTAGAGAAACTCCCTGGTGGGAAACAACACTAGCGATGGCTGTTGGACAGATCGATCAGTTAGACATACAGTGCATTTAGAAAGTTTTTCTTTCTACATTTTGTTATTTTGCAATCTTATAATGAAATTGTTAAATTCATTCATCAATGAACAATGTCAGCAAGCTAGCTGCTAATGCTAAGGCTAGCTGCTAATGCTAACTAGACCCCCCATTGTTATTTGCAATCTAATGCCAGCTGCTAATGCTGATGCTAGCTAGCCCACCCCCCCACTTGTTATTTTGCAATCTTATAATGATATTGTTAAATGAATTCATCAATGAACAATACAAATAAGCTAGCTGCTAATGCTAATACTAGCTGCTAATGCTAATGCTAACAAGCACCCCCCCGCTTGTCATTTGCTATCTAATGCTAGATGCTAATGATAGCTAGCCCGCCCCACTTGTTATTTTGCAGTTTTTTAATGAAATAATTCAATTAATTAGCAGCTAGCTTGATCCCTCACTGGGCTGTGCGCAACTGTAAAAACAACCACAATATGCTGATGGATTTCACTCTAGTTTACAATCTAGTTCTGTTTTATTGTGTTTCAAATTACCCTCAAAGACAATAAAACACTGCAAACCAGTTTTGTATTTGTAAAAAGAAAAACAAGACGTTGTGAATAAAACCGAAGAAATGACCAGCGGTGAGGTAACGCACAGACACCGTGAAAGACAAAGTGCTTTGTGTAAAATTTGCTGCTCAAATATTCCCTTAAAATGTGTTTCAATAAACAGACAGGGATATGATGTATAGGTTTACAGCGGAGACCGTCCACGTTCCTCAGGGACAAATCCTTCACTATGTATTGATTTTCTCACATATGAGCTGTGCACACTTCAGTATTATATTACCAACACCAGCAGCAACATTAACCGGCCCAGTCCTCCCATCACTCACTCTTCGGCCAATGTAACCGCACACGCCCCCCGGGCCGTACGAGGCCCGTCACGGCACCAGGTCAGACAAGTTCACACTGAGTGAAAGAGGCGAGTCAGCTGGGGACAGATTCCTCCTCACAATGACAGCTGGCGAGAGGCAAACTGGGTCTCGATGGTGAAGGAAGGACGAAAACAAAACAAGGAGGAAGGACGAGAGGAATAAAAGAAACCAGAAGAAGAAAAAAAAAATATTTGGCTGGCATCAGAAGTTGAAGACAGGGAACAGCTTGACAAATGACACAGAGAACGAGAGGGACACTAATGCAGGCAATTAAAAGAAGCAGCAAACATAAGGCGGCACTAACGGAGAAGTTAGAGCTGTTTTACATGAATATGGCAAAGTTGAAACTTTATTCTACACCCTGAAGGAATTTTTCTATTTTCAAAACTACTGAAATATGAGATAATCTGCAATCATGATATTTGCTGTCATCTTATGGAAAAAAGCTAATAGAGTGAAAACACTGACAGGATGTGCCAAAAATATCACCTAGCAAGGTGAATCTGGTACTTCTGTGGTTGACTTAATGTCATGACCTTTGATGCTTTTGGTTTGGAAAATCCTGCCCACAGTGCTGACTAATAAAACAATCGACACACACACACACACACAACACACACACAACACAACCGATTGCTCCTCGTTTTTAGTTGAGTTGGTTTAAGTTTAAAGTTAAACGGAGCTCGGGGGAACCGGATGTCACTGTATATTCAGCCTCTACAAATACAAAGGAGATATTTCATCCCACTTATTTATATTTATTTATCTTTTTCTTTGTGATTTATTGGATTGAATTGTGGAAAGGTTTTTCTTTTCTCATTTATTAAGAAATGAAATTATTCTATAGAGCTGTTGTATGTGTTAGTTTGTGTTGGTTGATGTGTTCTGTATTGTGAGACTCATTGTGATCATGTTTATGAATTTAAGGGGACACCAGGAAGAGTAGCCATTGTTATAGCACAGTGGCTAATGGGGATCTATAATTAAATAGATAAAACAAAACATCATAGTTTATTTATTCATTTAGGTTTTGTACATAATAGTCTGTGTAACTGCATAAAAACTGTAGTTAAGGAAATATTAGGATTGAAAATATCATCCTCATCCATCATAAATGAAAGATTTCAGAGCCCAAATTCTGTTTTTGACCATGATGAAGACCATGTGATACAGTCAAAAGCTATAGTAAGAGGACCTTGAATTGTGTTAGTTTTGCCAAGAGTAAAACATTAATACATAACTCTATATGTCAGCATGGAAAATAAGTTTTAATCATGCTATATGGATGAAATAACTACAGCTACTACAGTAACAAACACCATCTCTGTGGCCAGGTTGAAAGCCCTGGGAAAAGTAAGTAAGTGGACCTTGAGTTGGCACTGTTTTGATACTGCTCATTTTCAAGAATAAGTGAATAAATGACTCCTGTGTCTCAGGTTTCACTCACAAAGCCGATTTGAATTTGCCATTTTCACTATTTTCTGACATTTCATACAGTGAACAGTCGATTATTAATTAAAGGATCAGGAATTGATCAAATAGAGCAAAACTGTGGAAGTGGGGGCCCTGGGCAGTTGCCTGATTTTACTGATTGGTTTCCAGCCTTGCTTAATTAAGTACTTTTCAGATTTCTTTTTTTGTTAAATGCAGCTCTGTATCAGCTGTTAAATAACACGTGCTGTGTGAATATGTGGGAGTTTTTCATGTAGTTTTAACCAAAGCATGTTTTCACAGATTGAGATATAGAGGCCTTAATCTGCACTGAGGACAGTCATCATCACATGTGATTTTTTTTACATTCTCAGGGAGGAGCGGAGGTGAATCTGTCCAGTAACAGATGTTACACCTCGCATTCCTGCACGGGCGTGTGTGTTGTAGTCTCCGTGCACGCAGCCATGTGTTGTGTCGGTGTTGAACTTCCTCGTCCTGCAGAAGAAGGAGGATAGAGGCGTGACGTCGCTGCCCGCAGAGAGGCCCGTACAGGCGGGAGGAGACAGGCAGGGACGCGCCGTGCGGTGGACCAACGCTGCTGCTGCTGCTGCCGCAGAGCACACTGCTGCGAGGACGCAGGAGCAACGAGGGGCACGAAACAACCGGCAACCACGGCAACTTTTTGCAGAGACAACAGACAGCCATAATGCGGCACCGCCCGCCGACCCCGGAGCTGATGTGACTGTGCACACCGAGAGCAGGGAGGAAGCGGCGGACAGCACCACCACCTCTCCCCGGTTTGCCTCGCCTCGTCTCGGCGTGAGCGGCAGGTCGGACGGTCGGTCTGTCTGTCTGTCTGTCTGTCTCTCTGTTTGTCTGTCTGTCTGTCTGTCTGGAGGGGGACATGTCCTCACTAACCGTGGAGGAGGACCAGAAATGGTTACCGACACACGTCCAGGTGACGGTGCTGAGAGGCAGGGGCTTGCGGGGCAAGGGCAAGCACGGCACCAGCGACGTGTACACCATCATCCAGCTGGGGAAGGAGAAATACTCGACCTGCGTGGTGGAGAAGACCACCGAGCCGGAGTGGAAGGAGGAGTGCTCGTTCGAGCTGCAGCCCGGCGGGGTGGAGAGCGGCGGGCGGTGCGGCTACCCGGCCGCGAGCAACGAGCTGATCCTCACCGTGATGCACCGGGCTGTCATCGGGCTGGACGTGTTCCTCGGACAGGCTGTGATCCAGCTGGATAAGCTCTTTGGAGAGAGTAGATGCGTGAAAAACGAGTAAGTTCAACTGTGTATACATGTAGTGTGTGTGTGTGTGTGTGTGTGGTTACAACATGCAAATGAAGCTACTATGTGACCTAAAGCTGCATGCATATTCTTCTTCTGCTTTAGCTTTGTCTGTTTTCCCACGTTCAGTGAACTCATCAGGGTGTTTCTGTCTGTTCCAGTGTGTTTTTTGTTGTTGTTGTTGTTGTTGTTGTCCTGTATAGTTGCCATACAGTTTGTTCTCACACATAAACACAGCTGTCAAATCTGTGATGCTGCATCAGGGCCCTGCAGACACACCCTCCCTCCTCCCTCAGACATAGGCTCCCAACATAAAGTCTGACCACTACACATCCCACTGAGGCTGGAGGCTTCCCCAGAGCCGGAGCTTCTAGAAACCCCATGTCCCCCTCCCCTGGGTGTGTGTGTGTGTGTGTGTGTGTGTGTGTGTGTGTGTGTGTGGGGTGGGGGTTCCCACATTAGGTGCTTGGGTTTGGTTGTTTTGTTGTGGGTTCTTAAAATGTTATTTCCCAGTAGCAGAGGCATGACGTAGAGCAAGAGGTGGGGGGGATTAATGCCTGTCCCAATTCCAGGGATTATCCAACAGTTTCATGATCCGATAGCTCCGAGGTATTTTTAGAATAACATGTTGTTTTACAGAAACAAAAGCCCACCGACTGGAGCACAGGCATGGTCGTAAAGAAGCCGTATGAAGTTTGTTGCAGACATTACGCAGCTCAAATCTTCGCAGGAAATGTCCACCATTCAATAACTCTTATTTGTGATCCATATAGGACAAAAGAACAAAGCAATGACCACAGCTTTTGTTTACACATCCCTGGAACTTTTTGCATTCATCCGTAGGTTTGATAGTGACATGAGCTAAAGGAACAGTGAGATTTGCACTGTTTGCTCAAACAGTTTTAGCGGCAGCAGTGCATTATGGTCAATTGAGGCATCTGTCAGTGGGGAAAAAAAAAGGGACTTTCTGCTTCTTCTCTGATTGATTTCTCCCTGTTTGGTGCAAAATTAAGACTCTAGAGGGACGTTTTTGTTGTTTACTGCTGATGTGCTGGATAACGAAAACATTTCCTGCCATCAGACCGCGATGACATGTGATGGCACTTTTACAGTCTCCCAGACATTTGTGGCAGAAGCTAAATTACTTCATCGTCGTATCATCGTCTGATCTCCTGATACTTGTGTTAAACTTGACTCAGCTATATCATAGTGTTTTCAGTTGGATTTATCCTTTAAATAAAAGCACCACAGTAATATTCAGAGTATGTACGTGACCTCAAACATCCTCCTTCATCCTCATGTCCCGTCGACTGAGCACAGATTGAATATTTTGGCTTCTCTATGAACACAAACGTTCCTCTCACCCTCCTTTTTAGTTTCTGTGCCCTTTTATGGCAGTTTGATAGACGGGTTCTACCACCCGGACCTGACTGGCCGAGCTTTCACTCGGATAACCCCGTGAACATGAGCTGAAAGGGGAACCAGTCTCCTCCTCATGTCGGCCCCCTGGTCACCTGAAGGTTAGCGTCAGCCTGTGTTGATGATGTGTCAGCAGTTTGGTGCCTTGTTACATTCATTGCCTCCTCGTGGCGTTCTCTGAAACTTTCTGCACCGTTCGGAAAAAACAAGATAATGATTAACGACAAAACAGTGTAAGAGCAGAAGAATTATTTGTGAATTGACTCAGTGTTTCTCATACAGGAGGATGTATTTTAAAAACTTCCCCACAGTTGCCATCGTAAGCTAACCTGCTGTTCATACCAGACCAAGTAAGGCTATCGCAACAAAACTCTTGAGCGTATTGAATTGAGTAACAGTGCGTTATGTGTAACTTGGCATTGTGTAAGAGAATGGATGTGGTATCTATTCTGTCAAAAGTTAATATCGACACTTTAAAGTGTTTTCTACAGAACTTACCAACGACAAACTTCTCGAGTGCTTTTAGTCTTTAAAGTTGTCTTAATACAAACATCTATACAAAGAACTTTACCCAAATTAAACACGGCATTAAGTCAACAAACCCATGATTTATATATGTACTGGAGAACTTTGAATCTGGCAAATCATTTATTGCCTATCTTTAGTTATTGAACCACTCCTGATACTTCAATACAGGGCTGGGAAATAATTGAATCCTACTGCATCTTGTCTTTATTTTTTTGGAGCTATCCTAGACATTTATTCCTGGAATTCGAACACAAATGAGCACAAGAAGATATGACAAATACTGTGCTAAACATGTCCCGGCAATAAAAAAAGAAATGATTAAACCTCCACGGGACACTGATCCTTCAGTAAAGACGAATGTGACATTTAGTCATGGTGGAATCATAATTTGTCTTGTTTGATTTACAAAATGTTGTTGTCCAAATTAATATTATGATTGACGAATTAAAAAGTAAGAAAATAAGGTATTAAAAGTTGTGGTTTTCCATGTGTGCAGAGTCTGAAGTAAGAAACAGTAGAAACACAATTGAACACTAATTTGATTTGAGTTGATCCTACACACTGGGAAAGGCAGTTCACAGAACACTCTCCACTCAAAGTCCACTTACTCACTTATTGTGGAGCTTTCAACAGTATCACACTTTTAAGCCAACGTGGATGAGTCGACATAAATGTGCTTTAAACCATCTGCTGATGAAGTCTTAATTTGATTATTTTATATGTAAATTCGCCATGTAGTGATGCATATTGAAAATATAAAACATATAGTATTGATTTTAGTCATGTGACAGCCCTAGCTACATAAAGAGTAAAGTAATAAGGTTCGATGTGGAGTCACAGTGATGACTCAGCACTAAAGCCTGATTTGAAATTAAAAATATCTTTTTATAAAGTGTCAGAAATAACAGCAAGTTACAGGAAAACAACATGAGACAGATCACACGAAACATGCCACAGAATCAGAATTAGACCAAAATGTGAAATTTGTAATACAATCAGATCATTATTCATTCATCTCTACAGACTGTGAACCAGAGGGAGACACAACAGCACATGACCACACAGTCTTGCGGTGTTGTGGCGTGTTTTCACTTCAGGATGATTTGTGGTTTTGGGCTGTTCACAGCAACACCCTTTTTTTTTTTTTTTAAGTAAAGCTGTGTGATTTGTGTTATCTTGCGGCTGAGTAATAATAGGTTCCTCAAGGTTGTCATTTTGTTTAAGGTGAGCTTTATTTTGCATGGTGATAAAAACCTAGAAGGAGTGATGAATGGTGGCAGTAAAATCTGATAATAAAAACGTGCACAGAAAAAATAAGTGCAATCAATAAAGCTGCTCAGGTGAGATGCAGGGAAAGAAAAATCAGGAGTTTATAAAACCAACTCACCACAACACAAACACATTTACACACAGATGATCATGTGCTCTTCTTTTATTTAAAAACGCACAATAAAATGCAGTCACAGGGGTTTTCTGTGATAGTAGCGTTACGTTTATTATTGCAGGGGTCGAGGACCGAGGTGCGTGTCGGCCAATGTTCTGCCAAGACTTTCAGTTTACAATTTTCTAATATTTTATTTATTTTTAAAGGCCTTTAGGGGAGGTGGAGGCTTCACAGTGATGTGGTGCTCGGGGTCGTATATTTCAGCAAATGGAGACATGGCAGGTCGAAATGGCCCTTTTCTTCTGAACCTCTGACTTTATTTTATTCTCTCCAGGATTCATCAGTTTCCATACAGTGTACTTCTGAATCAGCATGTTCCCGTCACAGTCAGTGGAAATGAAAGATGAGGTTTAAATGTGGATGTGGTTATGCTGTAGATAGAAGATGAGTTTAACGGCCAAATATGGGTAAAACAGTCATGGACTGATGATTTTAGACTTGAGGAAAAAATAAGAAAATGAAAACCTTGCAATTCAACTTTGACTTTAATACGATGTACAGCTGAAAACAATGATTATATTCTTTTTTTTTTTTTCAATCATTAATTTTGTCTTCAGATGTCTTGTTTTGTGTGACCATCAGTCCCCAAAGATGTTATATTGAGATATTAAGATATATTTACTGTCATGTTTGACATAGAAAAGCATCAAATCCTTGAGATTTTGCATTTTTGGTTAGATAATGACTGATGATTGGCAAAATAGTTGAAGATTCTGCCAATTAACTGATCAATTAAGAAACTACTCATTGCAGCTCTAACACTATGATACTGAGAGGACTTTCATTAGCCTCTCCAAAACCAAAAACACAAGAGGAAAACGTGTTGGCGGCTAACTAGCTTGCTACCCACAGATATAACCAAGCATTACTTCAGAGCTAAAGACCAGATAATTCACTAAATTATTTTGTCGTGTTACAGGTTATGTGAAAAAAGTCCTGTTCACAATAGTGTATTATTTCACCAAGAAGCTAGTCCTGGATGCTACCAGTGTTTAAGCTAACGTTAGCAGCCCTCTACTTGTTGGATATCGGGAAGTTTACACAACATAACCTCAGTTAGCGTTACTTTTGCCAAATACAGTTGTTAGTCCTCATCCTGAAAGTCTTTTCCCTGGTAAGTGAAAACATACATTTTGAAAATATATAAGCAAAAGAGTCAAACAGGGTTGCATTAGAATAAAATAACACATACGAGTTAATTAGCTTATTCGCTAACTAACCCATGTGAAGATGATATTGTTTTGTTTGGAACATGTTAGCTTTAGCCTCAGTCTTTTAGCATGATATGATGTATAGGTAGCTATTAAGTGCATATTTAGGACCCTTAATTCTTCTTTTAAAACATGTCAGTTAGTAAGAGTAAATAGTAAGCTGGTGTCACTTTTTTCCGTCAAGTCATGGAGCTAACGTTCTTTTAAGTAGCTAGCTCGCTACAGCTAATATGCTAGCGACAGACATTTCAATTGTTAAATAGATGGTTGCTGGCTGTAAATTTACAATTTTTGTAGATGTAATATTTTGAGATTTTGGGTTATTTGTTGAACCAAAAGCTATTTGAAGGCGGCACATATGGCTGTGAATTTGTGAAGGCAATTTTTCCTATTTTGTAGTGTGTATATATATATATATATATATATATATATATATAGTTAATGAAAATAATCATTACTTACAGCCCTACAATGAGACAAAAAACCCAATATCATACACCGAATCAGGATTGTGGTACCTCTTTATTATATCAGAGAATCACTATAAATGACTAATGTTATTTACCTCACAACCTCAACCTTAACCTCACAAACTAGCAATCAGATTAGCAAAATAAGCGCATGAATGCTTGGTTTAAAACGTGTCCCAACATGTCTGATCTTGATCAGCAATTTCTACATTAAATGAGGTCAGAACAGCTGCCCTCAAACGGTTGGCATGGGAGGATGCACTGGCCGTGATGAATTTGCATGTTAAACTAGCGTTGAGCAGAAAAGGTGGGCGTTGGGTGAATTCCCCTAAAGGGTATGTCAGGAGGAAGCTACAAAAACACTGCAAGATTGGCAAGCATAGCAAGCAACTCATGTTATGAACAAAATATTAATTTTGCAAAGCTTTTTTGCTAAATATTGACCTTGTCATACACAGTTTCCTTCATAATTAAGTTTCATCTCAAGAGGATAAATGAAAGATTCTGCTCTTTGTTTTTGCTGCAGAGGATTCTTCACATTATGATTCAGATGTTAAATTACAACCAGTCCTTTTCTATTCTGCTGTTGTCTCACATTCTCTGCCATGTAGTCCGTCTATGGAAAGCAAACCTCTGATGTTGTGTAAGGCCTGAGTGATACTGAGGCAGGCCTGAGAACTGAACCTCCATCTGCTGAGTGAGGCAGAAGGACTGTGTGTGTGTGTGTGTGTGTGTGTGTGTGTGTGTGTGTCTGTGTGTGTGTGTGTTTCTGTCGAAGTGTGTGATGTACATCTAGAAAAATCCTCTGCTACCAGCCAACAGACTTTCAGTAGCTGCAGCCAAGAGAGAATATCTTCTAATGGACATTTTAGGTTATGTAACGGCACCACCTGACAAGTCATCCCTCGATGAAATAATTTTGAAAACATTATCTGTGGGGATTTTATCAGGTTAACTTCAGTGAACATTATATTCCTGAGTCATGTAGAGGTTGTGTTGTTAGGGTCACATATCTGGAGGTTCAGTGAAACGAAGACAAGCAGACACATGAAAACAGTTTAGTTGCTGTGATTTTAGGTAGATGGCGTTTTACCGGTTTTATTAGCAGAACAATGTGAAGATGTAAACTCATTTCCAAATCTAGGTCACTGTGACACAGCAGCCTAAACTGCCTTAGTCTTTGCTCCTGTGGGTACTCAGAGCTCTTTTAGCTAGCCAACTAGCCAGCATGCTAATGTAATGGAGGACAGCAGCAGTATATTTTTTGAGAGACCACTTTAACCTCTTAATCTTGTAATGTTTACTGTTTATTATTGTTTTATTAGAAATAATAATAATAATACTAACCCCAAATCCTTTATTTCTCAGTTTGATAGATTGTGAAACTGAGAAAATGGAGAAATAAGGGGCTTGTTGCCACAAAATGTAATTTACTTTAAAATAGCATTAATGAGACACTTGTAACCCTGTAAATCATGTCACTGTGCATCCATATATCAGCCAGGATTAAGCTAATTCATCATCATGTTATGAAACGAAGGACATCAGGAATCAGTTATCTCAATAATTTTGTTATATAATAAATTGTCAGCTTGGTTGCTAGCTATGTATTAGCAATGAATTGATCAGTCTCCATATCAACTATCAAAGTTTAATTTAATATGAGTGTTGTCAGACTGTTGAGTCACTGTCTGTTGTTCATCAGGACACTATTCTTTCTCACTCTTTTTAGGCTGATTTTAACTGACTTTTATCGACTGTGTTAGTTATTATTTAAGAGACGGATAGAGCGACCTACAGTGAGTTTGCAGTCTTTTTGATTTTGCTGCTTTTCTGACAGAAACACTTGGACACGGTGTTCACAGGAATCTGCAGAAGTTGGCCTTGGAGTTGCTCAATAATAGCGACGTCCAATAGAACAAATTTACAAAGTTGATTATTTGTTGCAGCGGTTATCTTGAGATGCTTTTGTTAGCTGCAGCACTTGCTTCTGTTTTTGGTGATCTACTTTTTGCATACTGACTCATTTTACTGTTGCTTAACACTTGGGTAAACAACACCCACATAATGCATCGAAATGCTCAGCCCTGCATCAGTGGGTTTTCAGCATATCATTAATTACATTTTTTTTTTTTTAGGTGTTTTGGAGGGTTTGTGTTGTTGTCTTGTGACCACAACTTATTTGCTTTATGATCTCGGCATGGAGTCAAAATATTTTTCTGTGACAAAATAATTATCCTATAATTATAAGATCATAAAGTTTATCTCATCATCCCTCTCAAGAAAATGGGCCTGTTAAATGAAGCACAACAGGAAAATCACCCATGAGCCTTGTTGTTTTTCTGACTTTCAGCAAACTGTAATTACCTCTGTTGAAGACCTGATGTTCACCCTTTGTGTTAAGCTACGTAAAAACTTGGTAACTTAACTCTCCCCTGGCTTCCTTTCACTGATCCCTGACGTTCGCCCGACGATGTGTGGTTTTAAGACACAGTGCAGTGTTTGTGTGAAGGTATTAAGAGGGAGGTTGCTGGTGAGGTTACAGCTCATCGCATCCAGATGTGGAATGTGGTCTGGGACTCGCAGCCCTGTCTGCTGTAGTTCTGCTGATGAGGCAGGAATCCAGGCCGCGGTACCACCGTTACCCATAGTGCTCCTGGAGGAGTTGTTGGCCTAATTCACAGACAGAGATGTAACAGGAAGTGTCCGCTGCGTAGCTCTGGCGAAGCGGCACCGTTTACCTGCTGTCGTTGAGCATCTGTGGCTGTAGTTTTTAGAGTCTGTCCGGCGCCGTTGCCTTTAGTTGACCCTTGCTGGTAACAGGATTTCTGCTGAATCAGCTTTGTTTTTATTTGGCAGCAGAAGCAGTCAGCGAGTGCCTGTTCACCCTACCACGAAACACGTTTTGAAAGTTCAAATGTTTGTGAGTCCCCCTCTCTTTGGCTTGGGGGCCTCTGAATGACCCCACGTCTCTGATTCCTTCAGCTTTTTTAAAACTAGATCTTGTGTTGTGACCATTTTGATAAACCTGACATTAGGAATGGAGGTGTCATCATCTTCCTTACATAGCTAGCTAGGTACATTCATGAAATGGCAAGCGTGGATGAGATTGACACGGCTGTATAGGTTGCTGTAGATCAACTAACAGAATTTAAGTCTTAAATCGACATATTTCCTTGATATTTTTTTATAGGAAAAATGTAAAGTTAACTGCCAACAACCACAACTGCAGCTTACGTGCCAACTATGTGACTCGCTAGTGAAAACAGGTCAAAATATCCCTCACGGCCAAATAGAAACCGGTAACATGAGCAGAGCGTCAGTGTGAAGGAATGACGTGAGAGGAAGGGGCAGTTCAGTCAGATTATTATATCATTATACAATCTGTATTTTGCTTTTGTGGTTCTGACAGACAATTACTGCCAAAATCCACAACAAGAAATGCACCAGAATCTAGATTGTGGGTCAGTGCATATGGGATGCTTTAGATTTAGGTTGATTTAGACAGCGTTCTTTTAATAGAAAACCTCAGACCTTTTTTAAGATCAAAATCATCACAGGCTGGTAAACGATGCCTCAGTATTTTGTATTGTTTTTTTTGGGGGGGGGGTTGAGTGTGACAGTGGATAGATAACAGAAAATTAGGTTAGAGAGATTGGGAACAACATGCAACAAAGGTCTGTGGGTCTCTGGGTCCCTGGGGACCCTTGTTTGTAAGTTACTACCTGCAGAACACTTGCAGTTCCCATCAGCCTCGGCTGTTCTTTATGTTTAGTGGTGGTTTCGAAAGTGTTAGCATGCTAACATGCTAAGATTGTGAAGATTGTAAACATTATACCTGCTAAAACACAGCATGTTAGCACGATGTTGTTAGCATTTAGCGCAAAGCACTGCTGTGCCTCACAGAGCTGCTAGCTCGGCTCTGTTAGTCTTTTGTATGCGTTGGCGTGGGAAAGATGTTTTCCTCATTCGCTTGTGTTTTCTTAAGTCGTAGTTAGGGTTGTCACGATACCAAATTTCTGTTTCGATACCGATACCAATATGTATTTCGATACTTTTCGATAC
>NW_019525454.1:363702-386687 GCF_002814215.2 Seriola lalandi dorsalis | reverse complement strand
CAATAAAATGAAATAAAAGTACCGTTTGTTTTTAAATGCCGGTATAGTACCGTTTTCAAAACTCTAGTATCGCGGTACTATACTGGTACCGTTATACCGTGTTTTCTTAGTCGTAGTGCATCAAGCTCTCGATGATCTTTCCCCTCAGTAAACCCTCTGCTGAGAAGAGAGTGTATCTCAGACCAGGCACCAGTTTTACTTCAGAGTCTCTTGTGTCCGGCTCTGATACCACCCAGGCTCCCAGATCCCACAGAGACGGAGAGCACGCTGGATAAAATAGGTTGATAGCCTACTTGTCTTGTAATTTCAGCCCTGTCCTGCCGGCGGTTTCTAGGGATCTCTACTTGTTCAACAGAAGGTGCGTACTTTGGCAGCCGAGGCCTGGACGAAGATGTCAGCTGGAAGAGAAAACTTTCCTATCTGCTCCTCAGCGGATCAGGGAGCAGGGCGAGATGAGGAGATGGTGTCATGCTGGGACGGGGTGGAGTGTTGTGATTTCCTGTTTTTGCGAGATGGGGAAGCAGATATGCCGCCATGCTCTGCAGCTCTGGAATGGGGCTGTTTATGAAAATAAAAAATCTGTGTAGACTCCCACAAACTCCCAAAAAAAAAAAAAAGCAGTCAGAACATTTTGGTTATGAGGATTGTTGTGGCACAGAGATCCTCGTAAAACTTTCCAGTGGATGTTTTTAACCCAGAAAGCTGTACAGTGTGTACAGAAAGTGCACAGGCGTCTGTGTGGGACGGTGCTTTGGGGAAACTGGGTCCTCCTCTGTTACAGACTGTGCTGTGCTCTGACTACGTGGGTTTCACAATGTAGGCTGCTGATTTCTTCTGTGTTGCAGTTTCTGTATTTAGCCCTCTTGTTTGCTACGTTCACATTTGTTGTTGTCAGGCTTATTCATGCATCACATGACCCACACAGCCCAGGTGCGTGTTTATATATAGGCCTGTAACACTTTGCATAGTCTTCGAAGAAAACTGTATCAAGGAAGTAGCTGGAAACATTTTTTTTAATCAGCAGAAGCAAAAGTTTTCAATCTATGCTTTTTGTCAAAATACAAACAGAGGCTATATCCTTCTTTTTTTTTTTTAAATAAATGACACTGTGTGGACGGTGGAATCAATGAGTAGTAGCCTGACGTTTGCAGAGGGAAAACCCCCTCACACATCTCCCTGCTCCTGTGTTTGGAATGTGAGCCCCACCTTGGCTCGCAGGGTGTTGGCTGCCGTGTCAGGAGGACGGACGGATACTATTGTTGGAGCATCGATGTGAAACTCGAGTCCACGCCTAACAGGCATCTGAGGCGGTGGCGGCGGCGGCGGCAGCAGCAGCAGAAACTGGTGTATGATTTTTTTTTTAAAGAGCCTAAAGAAAAATCTGAGCTGCTTCCATGTAAGAAGGAGAGAACAGGGTTTAGAGCTCAGGAATTTACTTTTCTTGTTTGCACATTGGTTGATAATCTGCTAACAGGATTTGATTTGATGAAATGTAAATAATTTACCTGGATTATTGCCACTGTTCAAGGAGTGTTACTCCTCCCCCTTCTTTTGTGTGAATGGTATCTGGATTTCTTAATGAAAGCTACTTACATTCCCCACGTCCGCTGGTGTGGCACATTTCCATAATTCTATATTTATGTGCCATGTGACGTTATTTTGTTCCTGCGCAGCTATAAAAAGCCTCAGCGTTCCTCCCTCCTCTGTCCTCTGGGCTCCACCTGCTTCTTGTTTGTGATTCTTCAGTTGTAATGAAAGGAGTTTGTTTGCTAATTGTTTTCACTGGCATTCCTCTCGGGTGTTTTCAGGGCTGAACTTGAGGTCCGTGCATGGCAGGAGGATGACAGCCTACAATCATGGCGCTATTTTTGCTACTCGTCTCTTTTCCTATGTAATCAAACAGCTAGATGTAATTTTTGCTGACTTTCTACGCATTTGTTAAAGTTGTTTATCCATTTTTCACCCTTTTTTCAGCACAAACTCAGCCATAAATCTGACTTATTATTTTCTCAATTTAGGTATGAAGCTGCCATGAATTCCAAATACATAAACATGATATAAAATAAACAAATCTTTAATCATAATCTCTCAAAACTTAAATTTATCCAATGTTTATGACAGAATAATCTAAAACTTAATTCTCTGATCAAGCTGTATAAACGAAGCTAACATTATAGCTTGGTCACGTGCACAGCTCATACTTTAAACATCAGTTTATTTTATGTGCGTTTTGAATCATATTTCCATATTGTTAAAATATAAAATCTGTATGGCTGTGATCATGATAACATCCTTACTTTAGGATGCTAACATGCTAAATGTGAACATCCAATAGCTGTTAACTGTTGTTAGCTGTATCTTGCAGTCAGTAGTTGGGGAAGAAGGTTTTTTAGTTTCCTGTTATTGTCCAAATGAGATTCTTACAAACTTTTATTGTGGAGGATAAATGGGAAAACTTGTGATATTTCAGTATGAAACTGATAAATGAATAAAAATATTGGTGCGAGTTCAGTGGTGCTGTTATTTGACAGTGTTTGGGCTGTGACCTGTGTTAATCTGCCTCTGTGTGTTTCTGCGCAGTCATACTGTGGGTTTACAGAAAAAAGAAAAAGAAGGGGATCTTGTGGTGGGGAGGGCGGGAATGAAAAGCTCTCTGGTGTCTGAGATAGAGCAGTTAATGTGCGAGGCTCCTTTCGCACTTCAGCGGGTTTGTTCTCGTCACAGGTTTTCTTTCATCTCGGAGCTTTCATGTCTCGTCTTTTTATGTTTTTAAAACCTCAGTTCTTGTAAAACTTTCTGCAGTTGCACATGTTGACGTTCCGCGACATGACATTTAGATTTTTTCTTGTTGACTCAACCCGAACGGGACGCAGTCGTTTCGTGACGCAGCATTTGGGGTTAATTTCCCTCCAACCCCTTCATGACATCCTGTTTTATATTGGTGCAATAACTGCTGCTTTTACTACATTTACATTTTAGAGTTTCACAAACGTACGCTGCGATTACAAAATGACATGGCAGTTGATTTCGTTGAAGACATCTATTTCAAATCAGGGGTTTGTGTTTGATTCAGATGTCTGCATTTCTACATTATTCAGTTCGGTCATCACTTCTGTTTCTTTTTCTTTTCTATGTATTTTAGATCATTTATAAGTCGGTTTTCACTCGTCATAGAATTATATTTTATTTTTGTGAATCCGCTCCATATGGAGTCAACGAATCAGCCTGGATATCACGTGGAACTACGTAAAATTGTACAAAATCAGAAAACTATTGTGAGATGTGTGTCTCTCGGCCTCACAATGCTTATATTATACATGAACAAAGAGGTTACTGTGGTCGAGGTGTGAGGTGAAAATAGCCCAGCAGCACAGGAAGTGAAAAAAATAAAAGCAGGTCTTGGTTTGAGGCCTTTTCATTCTCCCTGCGCAGAGAGAACTTCCCGTTGGCAGCACCAAGTGTCAGAAACACATGTTTACTGGGGGATTTTTTCTCACTCATGTCAGTTTTGTTTTTTTTAACACCAGTCACAACAAAACAGATGAGACTTTCCCATGAGTCAGGGTGAGGCGAACTCGTTGGCACTCTTCCACCCACCGGTAAACAGCGTTTCTAAGAACTACTTCTCTGTGCCCGTCCAGTAAAGGCATTTACAGATGGTGTGTGATCTGCGTTCAGTCGGGGGGGGGGGGTCGTCTGTCATATTAATGTAGGGCACGAACTGTTAAATCAGACATGAGCATTGTTTTACTTCACTGTTCTTTTCTCTGGTGTCCAAAACAAAAGGCCTCCTCAAGGTATTGTGGGATGTCCGGCCACACACAGCTCTGTGTTGTTAGTAGGACACACACACACACACACACACACACACACACACACACACACACACACACACACACACACAGATTAGCCCCATTCACGATGACAGTACAGTCTTTCACTCTCACTTCATAACCTCGCTCAATACTGAACTGATAGATGAAGTGAAGCTATTTAATCAGTATGTCTCACAGTAAGTTTGTGTTTATGTGTGTGATTAAAGAATTGTTAGAAAAATGTGTAATTTAACACTGAACTCATCAGAGCATGCAGCCATGTTTTGAAAATCTCACTTGTTGAACTTAGTATTGAACCATTATTGCATTGAATGTGTGAGTTAATTTTGTCATAAGGGAGGGGTTACAACACTCAGCATTTTGTTCCTTTGTTCTTTAAATAATATCCTAAATGCTACTTCATTTAAAAAAAATTAAAATAAAAAATACTGCACTGTCCCAGATAATGTGACAATAATCCTAAAGTTTATGGTCATGGTTCATGTTTCAGCTTTTTCGAATTATTCAAGCTTTGTTTCTGAGAAATCAAAAGACCACAATACCCATGATCCTCGACCACAGTTTCTCTCTTCTCAACATCATAATCTTTAATTCCCTGCAGCTCTTAGTGACTCAAGTGAGAGGATTTCAAGCTTTTGTTTTATCATTTAGGCCATAAAACTATGAAAAATGTGTTGTCTTAGAAAACAAAGTCATCAAACTTACAATGATATAAAAACAGATTTGAGAAATTGGAACCAGAATATTTTGGAATTCAATAATCTGAAGTATTGCTGATTGAATGTGGTGTTCTCTGTTGCAGGTGGTACAGACTCAACTCCAAAACAGGCAAGAAGGAGAAGGAGCGAGGAGACATCCAAGTCACCGTCCAGTTCACCCGGAACAACCTGACAGCCAGCATGTACGACCTCGTCATGAAGGACAAGGGCGCCTCCACCTTCAGCAAGCTGAAAGAGCGCATCAAGGGGAAGAGGAGATCCAGCGAGGAGGACTCTTCCTCGGCCGTCCTGCCAGGCGGATACGGGTCACTAGTTCAGTTGCGGCAGCGGCTGCCGAGCGATGGAGGCGGGGAGGAGGATTATGAGGACGACGAGGGGGGCGAGGCCCGGCGGAGCAAGATGAGGACCTTTTTCCTGAGAGGGAAGCTGAGGAAGTCATCAGACACTCGCTCCAGCACATCACTGGGCTCGGAGAGCAGCGAGTCGTCGTCGCGGGGTGGGAGCCTCAGTCCCACAGCCGGCATCAGTGTGGTGGTGTCTGACCTCTCCAACTCGCCCAGTAACAGCAGCAACCTGACGGTAGATAACAGCCCAGGTGAGAACGACCAGGGGGACAGTACGGAAGAGGATTAGGGCCATATGTGAAAATCTTTCTTTTTCTTTTTAAAGAACTTTAATCTCAGAATTCATAGTTTAATTCTGAGTTTAATTCTGAGTTTAAATTCAGGATTCTGAAAAATAGAGCAGCAGATGAGCTTGAATATCAAGGTTATATAATTATATAATATAAGTTTATTTTCAGACTTGGAGGCAGTTCAGATTTGACCTCTGGGACAGGGCGGAGCCTCCTGGAGTAATGAGTGTGGTCCAGACCAAACTAGCATTTTAGCTTCTGATTAGAATGATTGCTAATGTGCTAGCTAGCTAGTCATGTACTTCCATAGAACACACAGCAGCTATAGCTACCTTAACACCTGGAAATGGGGGGGGGGGTCTGCAGTCCCCCTGCAAAATTGGTGCTCTAAGCAAAATTATATTACATGGCCACGCCAGCAAATAAGCATCTTTAAGCAATTTTGGCAAAGATATACATGATTATGATAAAAAAACAAAAAAAACAATGCTGAGGTCAATGACCTCTCAGGGTCACCAGAGGTCAGATACAAATTGCATCCACATCTGAAATCAAACCTTGGGGTGTGTAGATTATGTGTGTGTATATATATATATATATATATATATATATATATCTGTAGGAGAGAGCATGTTATCACTTCCTGAATGACGTTTAATTATTTACTTACTGCACATTTAGTCCAACGGCAGATTTCAGTTTCACAGTCGTCCATCCTTTACCTCTTGTGTTTACCTCAATCATTCGCAACATAAACATCAAAGAGCAAACCTCGGGCTGCAACTGACAACCATTCTCACTTACAGATTAATTTCTCAATTAATTTATTAACTGTCTATAAAATGTCAGAAAAGAGGCGAAGAGGCATCTCTGAATTCCTTGTTTTACCCAGCAACACCCAAATACAGAGTGGAAAGTGTCGTAGTAGGTTTTTCACCTTGAGATATTCCCTCATTCGGTGTTTTGGTGACGGCGGTGGAGAGCGTTGTTCAACATCGTGGTTCAAATTATTCCATAGGTGTTCAGTTGGGTTGAGATCTGGTGACTGATCATTTTCACACTCATCAAACCATTCGGTGATGCGTCTTCATCATGGGATGAAGCTAATCACTCGGAAAAACTTTGATTACATAACTTTATTTAAACTGGAAAATCATTTTCAATGACATCCAGCAGATACGAAATAATAATAAAAACACAAGATAAACGAAGAACAATCAATCAATACAAACAAACAAATACAACGAATAAACAACGTAACAACAAAATCAATTAAAGCAGGTACAAACAGAAGTTAAAAGATTTGAGATTATGGATTTAAAATTGACCAAGAGTTACCAACAAATTACTTTTTAAAGTGTTTTGTAGTGAGTTTCAGGTGGACGCTGCAAAGAATCCAAAGTCGGCTCTTCATGGAGTTTAAGCCAGTGATTAGTCGTGGTGTAATGTGGTCCAGTGGATTAAACTAGCAATGGCGACTCATCTCACCTGCTCAGCATTTTTTACACCTGCCTCAGAGCATGATGGGATATTAACTGCCTAGTTGCACCACGTGGAGCACCTGTGTGGAAGCGTCTGCGTCCGTCATGTTTCTCCACTTCACTGACTGATGTTCAAACTCTGTGTGAGAACTGCACGATTAAAGAGGAAGCTGCGTTTGTGTCAGTGTTGCTGAGGAAGCGTGTGGACTGGACGGACTGCGAAACTGAAACTTCTTAGCATGTTCGTGCAGCGTGAAACAGGAAGAGGCTTTAAAATACTCCACTTTCAACCTTTTAAATTATTTCTATCTTAATGAAACTTCATGTGGGTTTTGTTTTCTCCCTTTTTTATTTATTTATTTGTTTGTTAGCGGATTATTTCATAAAGTCTGAAATGCTCAACAGTTTTTGCAACAGTCGAGCACTTTAGGAATAAAGTTTGACATTTTGGGAAATACACTAAATTGCTTTGTGGTTAGCTTAGCTTAGCATAAAGAAGTCCATTGGGAGACAGAAGAAGATGCAAAACCCTCAAATATTGAACTAAAGGGAAATCTTAATATCACATAGTGCTACAAAGGGGTTAAAAAGGGGCTTTTCATTATCGATTCGTTATTTTCTCAATTGAGCTATTAATAGTGTGGGTCATAAGTTCTTAGAACTTATTAAAACAGGCCAATGGCTACTCCGCAAAGCCAAGCCTGACATATTAAAGAACAAAACCCAAAGAAATTTAGTTTGATGTCTTTGACCTAACTGATTAATCTAAAATCAAAATAGCTGCTGGTTCATTCTGTGTTGACTGACTAAAAAAAACTAAATAGATTAGAATAAATTTGACCACATTTTGTCACAGAATGACGTCATAGACCCTCGAGAACGAACATTTATAGCATTTTGTTTTGGTTAATTTATTAAATGTGAAATCAGTCAAACTTTTCATCTCACCTTGAGTAAATATGACATTTTACTATAGAGAAAATGCTGCTGCTAATCAGCTAACAGACCGGAAGGTTTTTAATGTAAACCTATATATATTCAGGAAATGTTTGCATCTGCTGTTTTGAAACAAGTTGATAATCAGCCTGCAAATAATAAATTACATTAAAGTGTAAATCCCTCGTGAGGAGGAGCCGCTGTATGTGGTGTAGATTTGTTGGCGGCGTGAGCTCCTCTGAGAGCCGTCTGCATTGTTAAATCAGCTGATTGGAGAGCAGGGTGGAGAGATGTTGTACCAAGAAGCGCGGAGCAACAGTTCCCATTATAGCAGAACTGATTCAGTAATCACACACTGGTAAATTAATCCATTTCCAATCACTCTTGCACTTGTGTCGGCCGTAGATACTGACCCATCCTGCCGTGAAAAGAATTGTCAATCAAAGCCATTACAAGGTTTTATCGCCTGATTAAAGCTGCCTGCAAATTTAATTTAGTGAAGTCATTGATTACCTGCATCATTTTTCCTCTTATCTCTCTGTTTTTTCTCTCTGTTTCTTTTCATTTCCTCCCTTTTTCCTCATTGTTTTTTGTGGGTTTTTTTTGCAGAACACACGGCGAACACGTCACCCAAGTCGTCCTCTCTCAAATGTGAGTTTGGTGATGAGGCCGGTGAGATATCCATAGCAGTGCCTCAGCCCACCGTGTGCGTTAACGGAAGCCATGCTTATAACGTCCAGCCCCTGGACCCAGGCTCAGGAAACCCTGCAGATTCTTTAGGCCTGGGACTGTTGCAGAAGTCTTTGCCTCTCTCCATGTCTCTACAGAACCTCAGCCCGCGGGCCTCCACAGACCTCCCCAAAGGTCCTGTGGGAGACGGGCGTCGCTGGTCTTTTGACAAACCCGGCAAGGAGGAAAAGGCCGCCATAGCGGCGGCTTTGGAGCATAGCGGCCCCATGCAGGGCGAAGACGAGGAGGAAGAGGAGCGTTTGGGACTGGTTGTTCTGCCCAAAGCCGCCTCCACGGCGGAGTTAGAAAGCCTGGGGAGGAAGCAGAGGAGGAACTTTTTCTCCCATGGGAGAATCAGTCAGGCCAAGGACGGGACTGATGAGGCCACTGAGGAGAAACACAAGGGATGGTTCGGATCAAAGGACTCGCACAGCAAGCCCAGGTGAGACACACACTGATCACAGAGACGACTCACGACACATTGACAAGTTCATTTGCTGCGGCATCAAACACGTGATGAATTATCATTTCAGTGCGAATATGAATTGAATCAAGCAGCCGACGTGCTCATGAGCCTCCTGAGAGTTTTGTACCTGCGCTGTTTGGATTTCCTTGCATCACTGGTCACAGACTGAGGCGTCTAGTTGCATGTGATCTGTATGTACTCTGGGTTTTATTCCGGAAGAAATATGGGCATGAAGACGTGTGTGTGATGTGTAGGCTGATATTTTAGCAGCAAAGATGAAACTAAACCAGATTAAGGGCGTTTTCACACCTGCGCTTTTAACTCCACTGACACGTTCGTTTTGTGGTGTGAAAGTTCTGAACTTGATCCGACCGTAGGTTCCCGCCAGACAGTCTGACCAATAAGAAGACGTTCTCACTGGTTAGTAATGATGCGTTTTGGTTCACTTTCACTTCACATTTTTCTCTGTGTGAAAGCAAACTGAACCTATAAGTTTACGAACTCTTAAACTGAATCGGACCAGAACAAACCAACTTTTAGGTGTGAAAACGCCCTTTAAATTCTGAAGAGTTTTGTAACTTTAAAATTTAAAATCTTTTTACTTTTCTTTAGAAAAATAACATAGTCTCAAATATTCCAGAGTGAGAGAGTCCACTCTCCTGTCTTTGGGTTAAGTATGGAGCGAGAGTTGTAATGTGGTCGGCCTAGCTTAGCTTAAAAACTGGAAAAAGCTAGCATGGCTCTGTAAGATTTTTAGTATTAATTAGTCATAAAAAGGTGATCTGATTTTCATCAAACTCACAATTGTAGAAAAACAGTGTCCCTAAGTTAAATAAAACCCTTGGATTTAATAACTGGCTGAACCAAAACACCAATAACCTCAAACAGGAAGTTTTGACCATTCTTCCCACTTCCTGCTTCAGCACAGATGTCTGTTGTAAACGGCTCTTTCCAGCTGATTCCACAGCATCTCTACTGGGTTCAGGTCTGAGCTCCGACTCCGACAGGTGTTTTTTTTTTTTTTTCTTTGTCTGAAGTCCTTCTGTCGTAGATTTACTTGTTCAGGGTCATTGTCATTGACATTGACGGCGAGCTGTCCAGATGCAGCAAAGCCCCAAATCAGGACGCCTCACTGTTAGGATGATGTTTTCATGGTGTGCAGTGTCCCTTTGACCCCACATGCTGCGTGCTCTTCCCAAACACTTGTGCTGTAACTCTGTCTTGGCGAACCAGCACTTATGCACAGCTTCTCCAGCTATGGTGCAGTTTGATTGGTGCAGCCAAGTTTTATACAGGTCTCTGCACAGGCACAAGTATTAGAAAACTTAACTGTAATGACAAGACCGCAGGAATTCATTTCAGTTTCCCCCTTTTTAAACCAAAGAAAAAGAAAGAAGATGCAACATGATAATGGGTCAGCTTTAATGGGAAAGCTTCAACTTCAGCTTCATTCTCAAAACACAGACATGAAGTCGGAATCAATTCTTATCTCAGAAAGGTGTTGAACTATTCCTCTAAAGGGTGGTGTTTACTATCGGTTACATAATACCTCCTTTACCTTTTGGAGGTAAATAATATCAGGGTAGATTCGAAGTGTTCACTTCAATTTAAATAACTCTAACAGTCACCTGAGGGTTCATATTTTCATTTATATTCAGAGAGGAGGCTTTATGTTGAATGGTTATGAGAGGAGTTGTTTACTTTCCACTTCCTGTGTGCCAGCATGGCTGCTGGACGCTGCTTCCAGCTCAGTACACATCCCTCCTCAGCTCCTGGTCTCAGTCTCTGGTTACAGCAGGTATCTGCAATGCAGATGGAGGAGGGGAGCTGCTCTCGTGAGTTTAGCTCCATCAAGCTGAAGCATTGTGCGCGCTTTAACATGGTTCGGTAACGATGTCAGCTCCACTGGAAAGATGGCGGCGAGAGCTGGAACAATCCTTGTTCTTTTACAGGGTGTGTGTGTGTGTGTGTGTGTGTGTGTGTGTGTGTGTGTGCGCGTGCGCGCAGGGAGAAGGGAGGGAAGGAAACCCCTTCTCATTTTATTTCCACTTCTAACACAAGCACATTCCTAAGTGGGTAATTTATTTGGGAGTTGTCACTTGGTGTCCTGCACGTTCTCTTGCATTGCTCCTACAATTTGTATTTGGTTTCTTTTTTACAAATTAATCTTAAATTCAGGTCTCCAAAAACACATTTTATTTCATTTTTATTTTTATTAATTTACTTAACTGAGACCAAAAAATCAAAACAAACAAGCGCAGCGTCATATTGATTTCATGCACTGAGCGTAAAGAAAATATTGGACTGATAAGCACCTGCTGATAGAAGCGAGGTCAGCTATTCTGGACCATAGTACACTCAATACCTTTCTGCCAGCTCTGTAACTATACGTTTTCATAGCCTACACACCCACATGCTTTTACATCCTTGCAGGGGGGGGGAAAGTGCCAAGTTGGCAGCGACAGCACTAAGTAATCACTACACCCAGCTGCATCAACTTATCTTAGAAAATACTCCATTGTGGGCCAATGAAAACACAGGTGAGGCACAGAGATGGATGTTTTGGATGCACAGTTTTGGAAGATATGATTTCAACAAGTAGTTGCAGATGCAGTTAAAGCCACTCTGTGTAGAATATACGACTTTTCCAACAACTCTTAGTTTGTAGAAGAAATATAAAATCCTGGTGGTTTATCTGAGGATTTCAACCCACTCATCTCAGTATTCCCAGTATTTAGACACGTGTTTCTGTCTGCCACAGTGTCTTTTTAGAGGCTCCCACTGGAGGGCGCTAAAGTTTTAAAATGTTCAAATTGTGGCGTTAAAGCTGCACCACTCAAGATTTTTATATTAATTATTGATTAAATGACAACGTGCAAACCCACAGCAAAATAATCCAGTAATCTTCAATATTAATCAGCTATACAGAGCATTTTAGCATCTTTCAGCTCGTTCTTTTGGTCCTACAGCCTGAGGCTTGATATTTCTTTCCATGTCGAGTGGCAGCAGACGGCTATTTTCAGCTAAATAACGTGCCCAGCAGCAAACAACAGACAAGACAGAGAGCGACCAGCTAGTGAACATAACGGAGCATTTAGCAGCTAAAGAATGAGATATTTCCTTTAGGAGTTTCTGGAGAGTCAAAGAAAAGTAAGTATTAGACGTCATCAGGTGGCAGGAAACGATGATCATGAATGCTAATGTTGCTCTGTGTTTGGTCGATGTGTGAATTGGTGGCAAATGAAATGAATTAATGAAGGTTTAAAGGTGTTTTATGAATGAAGCAACATAATAATGACAATGACAAACCTGGACATTTTGAATAAATTACTGTAGGTGAAACTGATTATTGACAAACCCAGTCTGTAAAAACATATGATTTAAGATGTGATTTGAGACAGGAAAAAAAAGTGTCGCCGTGTGAACAATCCTCACTAATCAAGAGGACTGTCTGCCCTTCCTTTCACAGCCTGGTGGTGTCACCTAAACTAGAGCCCAGCACTGATCCCCACCCACCACCCCTCCCTTCTAGTCACCACCCCCCGGGTCCCCCTGTGCCTCCCGCCTCTCTGGTTTCTCCGCTGCATCACACTAACCCCTTTTGCCACTCACAGAGCTCCCCGCCTCACATATCCCCCTGCAACCCTTTCTTCTCTCTCCTCCAGCGCAACCCTTTCTATGACGACATGCTCGCCTGTCCGCCCTTAAAACCTTCACTGCCTCCTTTGCCCTATCTCTCCAGTTCCCGGCCCCCCATAGCGCAGCTCTTTCCGCGGGCGAGTAACGCTAACCCGACCACGGAGGGCTCCATCAGTGGCACAGGTGCAAAGAGTGACCCGATGGCCACAGTCGAGAAACGACCCCTTCCTCCTGTTCCCACGGAAGAGGAGAAACCTTTAAGCAAGAAGTCGGCCAACCCTTTCATGTCGTCTGGGGCGCTGGAGCCGGATTCAGAGTGGGACGAATCCTTTGAAGCGTTTGCGGCGGGCAGGCTGCAGTCTCCCGAAGATCTTACCACAGATTGCAAAACACAGCAAAACACACCCGGTGACCATCCGCTGGAACACTGCGATAACGCAGGAACACTACTTCCCATCACAGACGCTGATCACAACACAAACGTGAATGAAGCACTACATCATCAACCCTGCAGAAAAGTCGTATGTGAAGCTCATAAAGCCACGAGTCAGGTGACCAACACTAACGCACATCATCTTGACACATTTGCACATTTCCTTGAAACAATCCCGGAACACAGAAGCTTTGAGACGGACGCCATGACTTTGAACACTTCTGCTGACGCACCAGAACTCGATGCTTGCACCGAAACTAATCAAACTAACAGTACGACTAACACAAACGATTTAACTAACGATTTCACTGATATAAACCGAGCCCCGTGTCACGCTTCATCGCTACAGCTCAACAGCAGCTCCCCAGATCCTGGTTCTTCAGGTCTCGGCAGTTCAGCAGAGGAGGATTTCCTCTCCTGTCTTTCTTCTTCGTCAGATAAATTTTCTGCTTCCTCCTCTGAGGAAGCTGAGGCTCAAAACTTTGAAAGCGGCCTCCTGGGCTTTGAGAAATCCTCAGAGTCAGTTGAGGCTAAAAACTCAAAGCCCTCAGAATCTGAAGGTTACATTACTGACTGGTCACACGATCGATCTTTGCATGATGCGGCCCAGAGAACTGTTATTCAGCGGCAGGACGGCGATGAAAGGGTACAGTCAAACGATTCGGAGGGGGCGTCGGCACCACAGTCCCCAGCGCCGACAAACCAGCAGCTCGTGATCGCTGCAGGAGAGACGGAAACTGAAGGTGCCGAGACTCAGACGCTCAACATTTCTAATGTCGTGTACCCTGACCTGTTGTCAAACCTGTCTGAACCACAACCAAAATCCAACGTCTCTGAAAGTCGAGAGAAAGGCATCAATGAATTCAACAGCTCTGTAGAGGCGTTCAGCGGTAGCTCCGTAAATGTGAAGGTCCTTGCGACTCCAGGTGACGAACTCTCCTCCACGCTCCCATCATTACACATCATAACGTCTTCTCCTGATGTGAAGCAGAGTTCGCGGGACTCGACCTTTGGGAGCACTAGTTTAGTAGAGCAGAAAGCTAGCCAGTGTTCTCCAGTGCCATTTGGGAATTTTGGTGATTTCCTCAATATCAGTCACGGACAAGACTTTGACAACACACTACTGCGCACTCCGGTGTCGGATCAGAGCTCCAGCAGCTTCCTCCAAAGCCTCTATGTCAGCACCGACTCGCAGGATTACCAAACCTGTGAGTGCTCCAGCGCCTCAGAGCCCAACGAGACTTTACACTCGGCGAACTCGACGCTCTGCGGAGAGCCGAGTGAGATTCGGGCGACTGCGGACGCCGCTTCGAGCCTAGAAGATTCCAAGCCAGCTAACGGAGAAATCAACCAAACCGACAGATCTGACGGATCCGTCTGTGGAGCCGACGACAAGACGGCAACGCTCGAGACAAATTTCATGATAGGGGATGATTTTGATTTACAAGCTCTCCCTGCAGCGCCAAAAGACTCTCACACGAGCTGTAATCCAAAGGGGCTCAGCGAAGGAGGCGTTGAAAGCCGGCCAGTCGTCTCAGATGACGAGTTTTCAATGTGCGTTCAGGCCAAGTCCGCTATGCTACACCGCTCCCGGTCTGAAGGCACACTGACGTCTGTCTTTGACGAGCTCCTCCTGCCCACTTTTGGGAGCGATCCCGGCGTGATACGGGAGTCCTCCTTAGCTCAACCGGGCCCTGATCTCCCCTTTCTGACCTCTTTTGCTCCTCCTCTAACTCCTGAAAGTAGCAGCTCCCCTGTAGCGCTCTGTTCTCCCCCTCCTTTTGCCAATGCTTCGGCGAGGTCACCACGAGCCGCTACGCCAAAGCCCGAGAAGAAGCAGCAGCAGCAGCAGCAGCAGCAGCAGCAGCAGCAGCAGGCAGCCAATCAGCAGAACAGGTGAGGTCGCACATGCTCAGTGCTCGGTGAAAAGGTGGAAAAGGGGAAGCACTTCTAGAAATTTCTATCCTGTCGTCTTCTTCAATCTCCCTCTGCTGCTCGGCTTCCGCAAGCTTTTCGTCTGTGCCGCCAACTCTCAAGGGGTTTCTCCATTTGTGGTGTGACCTTCTCCTTTTCATCACTCTGTTAAGACACACACACACACACACACACACACACACACACAACACTGGTGTTAACAGGACTCCTCTGCAGGTGTCTTGTGTGTGTCCTGGCTCTGTGGTAACGGGAGGGGAAACAGAGCCTCAGGCCAATTAGCAGTTATTATTTTTCCCTGATTCCTACCACACACCCCCTCCTTCCCACACACACACGAATACACATATTTACACACACACACACACACACACACACACACACACACACACACCATCCCCCGTGCCCACAGGGCCAAACCCAATGTTCTCACACAGCCACACTCATTTGCCAAAATCTCAACCAGAAACCAGGCTTCGTACGAGGCAAACAAGGTGTTGTTGTGTCACTGATAGCATTTCCTTTTCACCTCGGGGTAATAACACATTTAACACAGTTCTACATGTTTGATTGCACCAACGCATGCAATTAAGTCTTTCAGTTTTGAGCTAATTTAATTTTAATTTTCACCAGTATTTTCTTTAATGAGGAGCCTTACGCCTGTCTAACCTCCTTTTACTCCTGATCACTAAAATTAATGATTATAAAAGGTTGATCCCTAACTTCTGAGTCTGTTGTCACCCTGGAGGTCCACAGCTGAAATAATGAGTAAACCTGTCGTACCTGGGCTAAAGAAAGACGCATATGTGACAAAGATTGTGCTCGTGTGCATGCAGTCACTGCAGTAAGTAAATAAGTGAGATGTTTGATAGATTTCCTTGTAAATGTAGGTCACAGGAAACTGTCTTTCCTGTGTTATTGTGATGTTGCAGTTTGAGAAATATCTTTCAGGTTGACCTGAACACTGAGGTGGTTTCTGGCTGCTTGGCAGCTTAATGACCAGCAGGCAAATTTAATTAATTAAACACTCATCTTTTTTTAGCCCATGTCAGGAAAAAAACAGAACACAAAACTTAATATACTGAAGACGGAGTTTTTGAATCTTGTGATACTTTTGTCTTTTTGTCTGTCTTCACATCAAAGTTTCCCAAAGGAAACTAGGGTTGTGTTGTGTGCGATTTTCAGAATAAAAGCACAATTGTAACCCTATTAGCTTGTGACCCCTCGCCACAAGTCATGGCCTCAGACTCTTTAACTTAATGATGTTTTCCTCCCCACATTATTTCATTTGAAGGATTTTTAGGTGTTAAGAAGAGATATTTGAGAAAAGTTGATAGTTTTGTGTAACAGAAGTATATTTTCTTCATTTTTTTTATTCCTTTAATCATCTTTTCTGGCAGAAATACAAGTTGGCCCTTAGAGGATTTTACTCTGAAAATCACACCAGACAACAGAGGAGGAAAAAATGGATGTCAGATCTTTATTTTTCTAAATTCTGTTCCTCTTACTCTGTTTAATTTTTCACAATCATTTCATGCACAGATAAAAAAATGTCCAAGAGTTGTAGACCTCCAGTGTGGCGACCAGATCGGGTCCCTCGCGTCGCGTGAGAGTCGTCCGTATAAATCTCAAACAACCAGAGGGGTGTTGCGGCTGCATCAAGTGGAATACCTGACCGTATGTATTTCTTGTGGTTGTCCTCTCCAGCCCCCACCCAGTGAAGCCCCTGACCACTGCCATACTGGCTGAGGAGAAGCGGACTGAGGGCCGGTCAGTGCTGGCCACCGGCCTGGAGAAGCTCAAGTCCACCATCCACCCGGGGAGGAGCAGCCAGCTCAGCGAGCAGGAGACAGAAAGGAAAAAGGTGCAGTATATTTGTATTATAATAATGTGAATAACACTGCAGTGCTGCCCTACAGAGAAAAATAGCAGTAATTATTGTATTTATTTGCATTTCAGATTAGATTTTTATGACTTTTTATGACAAAGTCACTTGTGTTTTTAAATTCCCACTATCTCAGTTAATACCTACATTAGAATAGAGGAAGGTAAACGTACTAGTGGGAGTAGTAAATGGAAAAAGTAGCACATTTAAAAAGAAAATCTGCATATCATTATTTGCAATTATTACAATAACTATTAAATCAGTCGTATCTGCATAAAACTATAATGATTTGTTTTCTTTCTTGTTAAAAGGTTCTACTCTCATAACTTTAATACCTCTGCTTTGATGTATAATTAAAGTTTGATAAATGGAAATAAAAGGTATGGCTATTATTGCCATAAGGAACAAAAGATAAATGAAATACATTATTGTTTATATTGCAAGAATCCATCCAATTTATATTTTATGTAACGTGGACATTAAAATTCTGTCTCTGATAGATATTAATTTAAACTTGTAATTTTTCTCTTATTATAAAAAAACACATATGACTTTGATTAATTTCATTTCATTTAACAACAATAAAATATTGATTAAACGCAAAATCCAGTTCATAAAACATTTTCTGTACTTAAGTCTGTGCTGGGATAAATCCTCTGCTGCACAGAATAATGAAGAATAATATCAGGAAGTCACATTGACCCACACAGAAGTCTAATATATGACCTGCATGTCCCTATATCAAGAGTGATGTTGCCATATATGTCACCTATACATCATCTGGATATATAAAGATATAAGTTTGTAACATATAGGAAATACCAACAGTAATATAATATAATATAATTAATATATTAAAACTATGTATATGATTATTTTTTTATTGACAAGCTTTGTGGTGGATTTATACAGTATATACAACATATGTCTACAATATAAGCATACATACATAATTAAATACATATATGACATTTTTGACAAGGTTTTTTAGATATAATTTTTATATATATGTACATGTATGATTTTACTTATATGGAAATTTAATATATGTGCTTATATTACATTTGGATATAGGGAGACAGATCTCATTTACAAGTGAGACCTCAGTACAGAAAATAAAATACATAATAAAAAGAAATATTAATAGCAGAGATACAAAACCTCCGGGATTTAAATATACATTCGTATATGTATTTATATCAGACCACACAATGATCAGAGTGTATATTTAAATGCTTTTAAATATGCATTCAAATACACAACCAGGTAGACAATAAGAAGACAAGTCATATGTGTTGTAGGCAGCATAAGCAGCGAGTGAACAAACAAATGGCTCCATCTACAGAAACTTAAACTCCATCAACAGGAAGCTGAAGACGTTTTCTTTCCTCTTGTCCATCTGTGTCTGTGTCCTCAGTCTCTGACGGAGGGAGCGGGCTCGTACTACCACCTGACCCACAGCGAACTGGTCGCCCTGCTGGTGCAGCGGGAGGCGGAGCTGGAGAGGCAGAAGGCGGAGTTTGAGCGTCAGAGATTTTTGCTGACCAAGCGCGAGGTGGAGCTGAGGAAGCTGAAGCCGCAGGTCAGAGATCTGGAGGACTACATTGAAGATGTGTATAAGAGACAGGTTGGGGGGGGTTTGCAGTCCAGTCCTCATCTGTTCACTCTAACCTCCACAACAGCTCTTTAGTCTTTTCACTGCTATGCTGTCCTTTTTGATACAAATATTTAGGCACTGAGAGATGTCGAGGCGATGTTTTCCAGTCGGCATGCTTTACTGTACTGAAACACGTTGTCGTCTAAAAGGGTCTGGGTCGGGGCGGTTCTGAATGTAGAGGGTCCTCAGGTTGTTTTCAGGTTCACACAGCCAGTTGGTTTTAAGCTCACACAGGGTTTACAGCCTAGGTTCTTCCATTTTGGGCTCCTGATTGTAGAAACACTGATCCCTCCTTTTCACCTCACACGTCACTTCTATCACATAAACGGAAAAGAGAGAATTTGTAGGGTTTCAATCCATAACGATGTAAAGTATAAACTTCCTTTAAAGTGCTACCATCAGTTTTTAGACTGTTTATTTAGTTTTATTTCAGTGCAGCATGAAAATCAAGTTGCAGAGACTTGAAGCCTGAATCTATCATCTGTCAGCTTTGTTGATTTTGTCTTAGCAATGCAGTTGACAGCAGGGCCAGTTTGAACCGGCAGTGATGGATTAATTGTTTGCTCTACAAAACGTAAAAGAAAATAGTGATAAGCGTTTCATAGAATGTGACGTGACATTGTCAAGGTTTCTGTTTCGTCCAAATTAACAAAAAAAGGCAAGAAAAATCACATTTGAGAGACTTAAACCATCAAACATTTGTCGCTTTGGCTTGAAGATTTGGTTAATTGACTAACTGATGACCTGACTATCAGGCTTTGGATTTTGTAGCGTCCAGGATTCGGTTTCAGTCAAATCCCTGCTCACAAATCCTGTATCACACAACAGTAACACGCCACTGACAATGTTAAGGCAACAAAATGTTCAGTGCAGCAACTTTCAAGTTTTTTTTCATGCTTAACTGAAATGAACTCAAATCATGGCTGTAAAGGAAGGAAATCAGAGCTAATATCAATCAATGGCATTTAGTCTAGAAGGAAGGAAATCAGAGCTAATATCAAAAAAAACTCCACAGAAATTAAATTTATAATAAATAGATAATAAATGAAATTTCTATTTGATGAGTCACATGTTTCTTATGAGGTGTTCCTGTAATGATTTACTGGCGTCACTTTTCCCAGGTGGTTAACATGTTGTTTTGGATTGACACTCTACAAATGTTCCCTAATAATAAAAATATCGAGTGCTCTGGCTAGTTTTTGAAACCACAAACCAAACGAGCGGTGTGAGAGTTCAGCCTCGTCACGTGCACATTACTGGGAACTGATTGTAGCTCATGAATGTTCAAAAGTGTTCTTAGCCAGCGAGTGAGTGGTTTTATTTTCCACGCGCGACAAGTGCTGTTTTATCTTTTCCCTCCTCTTTTTTCCTTCTTTCTGTTCTATGGGCATGTCTTGAAATTACCCATAATGCTCAGCCACATAAGCTAACAGATTGTTGTGTAGGGTCACGGTGTTATCAGGTGAAGACAGTATCACTCAGTATCCGAACAGTATCAAGATGAGCCATCACAGCTTCCCTGATCTCATGCTTCTGCCTTCCCATGTGTGCGTTATCGACACGACTTCCACCACGTCGAGAAAAATGCCTGCGACATGCTGGTACTTGACTCCCACTCCCTCAGTGTCTGTGTGTCACATCTGCTCAAGCACGCATAGCGCTACTGCTTTCAGGTGTTATAAAGGGATATATACTGCATTTTTACCGCATATATGCCGTACTGAAATGCCAAATGCTGCCTTATTTTTGTTTTTGTTTTGACGATCATTAAAAATTTCGAGCACTTCATTTTACTCGTCGGGGGCCTGGGGCAGGTTTTGAAAAGGAAAAGCCATCTGTTCACTGAAAGTTTTTATTTTCTTTCCTCTGATGCTTTATGATATTTTTTATTTTAGATCACTGCACAAAATTAAATTGTATGCATACCAGTAGAAAATGAGCAGTAACAGTAATTTCCTCTGAAATGCCAAAAAAAAAAAAAAGCCTTGAAACTTAATCTATGGAGCAGATTGATACACCATAAAGTATTCTGATATGATGCCACTTTTAACAGCATTTGTGGATGTTCTTGCACTACTTAATCATCAGAACATAACTCTACTGTACCTGTCTGTCTGATATCGGTATAGTTAGATCTACTTTACACCGTACTGCACTTTCTAATCGCTGTGTGATTTAAGCACTTGGCCTACTTTGACACCACGACGACGACGACTAGCCCGTGAGCTTGAAGCATACAGAAATCATCCAAAACCGTCTCGTCATCTCAGTTCTGCTGTGCGATCGCAATATCAAGTGCATAGATGACTGTAGAGACATATTTAATGTGACTCAGCACTTATGAAGTGCAAGAATAAACGTCCTCCTTCCATGTCTTCCATTTTAAAGTTTTTATTTAAGTTTAAATTGATTGTATTTTTTTGTCCTTGATTGTGTAGCCGGTGGAGTGTGCTTAAGGTAGTATGTAAGATTGGAAAGTTTACAATTCGTGATGCAATTCTGTTTCACAAATTTTGTATATTTAATAAAGAATATTTTGTGTTTCTTGCTCACTGTATGTTTGGTTGTAAATCTTTCTTTGGGGTGTGTTTGTGTGGGTTTTGTTTACGAGTTTTCATGTTTGCATTTAGGGTTGGTTTTCTAGGTTGGTAACAGCTTCTTCTTTTTATTAGCAAAGAAAAATGTACATAACATTTAGGGTCATTTAACTAAACCGCCTCCTAGTTTGAGTTCTTTTTAAGTCGTTTGGGTTTGAGCTCTTTATGTAAAGTTATTTACACATTTTGTTGCATGTATATCTTAACAGAATTATTTTAAAAAGTTTTGAAAATAATTAGTAAAATGTCAAAACCCAACTCTTTAATGCAGTGTAAGCTTCAGGTCTAACTTATCTTTGTTTAACTGATATACATAATGATTAATAACACATAATCAGTCAGAACTGTTTGGTAATCAATTGACAAAGGCTGTGATTGCACCTGTTTTACCTGTGAGGAGAGCCAATAAAAATATAGCCCAGTGGAGATATTGTGAATTAAGAAGCTTGTGTTGTAGACATTGGATAATGCAACAACTTTAAATTAAACTACTCATCTTAATCTAATTTCAATGCAGTTCAAATCTTATCATAGGGCACTAACAATATCATAAGCAGCGCTATACCCAGGATTTCAGAAACGCCACACTAAAATAAAAAAAAAGGAAAATATCCTAATTCAAATAAAGTGTAAAAACAATAAATTTACGGAAAGTCTCATTAATATTTCTACAGAGAAAAACTTATTTTACAGATTTTTCCTAATTTATTATGATCAAACACGTTCAATACAGTGATGCCACTCAGTTCTGCTGAGAAACTTTTTCCTAATAATAAAATGAAGTGTCAATCAATTAAATATTAACACATGCTTAATAATGTAAAGTAAACCTTTTGTTTTGGAAGATAAAGTAAAAAATAATGTGTAAAACAGATTAAAATCATCTCAAACTTCAACTTGCAGTATTTGTGTCAACATTTAATCTTTAAGTTTGTAAAGTAATGTTAAAAACCTGTTGAATAATCTAAATACAATATTTACTGATTCAGATTCAGATCAATTTTCTTACATTTCTCATAAAATATAATAAACTGAAGAAATGCAAATTAAACTGTTAAGTTTCTGTATGTAGTCTTTAAACTAAAGGGGGGGGGGTCTGTTGTTTTTTAGCTTCAGTTTGATCTTGTTTTCCACAGTATTCTCCATATAGTTCTGACAACACATGTGGATAAACATTATACTATCTTTTATGTCAGAATCCCAACTATACAGTGAATTAATTAGTACAATCAAAACATCCCACAAAGGTCAATGAATCTTTACCAGAAGTGACGGTGCAACGGAGCAGATGAAGAAAAATCCACCTTCAAACTGCCAGTAATCAGCTGGATGCATACACCTATGTAGGCGCATATTGAAAATGTGCTCTTAAAATAATGGTGATATATTGTGCCACTTACTGAAGACCAGGTTTCTGTTGGTCAATTTAAACAACTGGCTATTTAAACAATGTGTGCACTGGATGGAAAAATTACAACTGCATCAGTCTGAAACAAGCAAAGACACTTGAGTTGCGCTTTACGCCAGGTTCTAGTGCAGTGACGGCCATCTACCCTACACACATCAATGTTTATATTAACTTCAGATCAAACCAAAGATATTTAACACCAGTGCGTAAATCAATCTGTTTATATCAGGTGCAAATATGTGTGTTTGGAAGAGTGCTACCTGCAAGGCTGAAGGAAGACCTGAAGTTCTTTGATACAAAAACCCCCACAATGCATCACAGCATCTCACCCAGCAGTTATTGATCTCAGCAGACTGGAAAGAGACAGATTAGGTCATGTTTATCAAATTACTTTATTGTACTTATTTCATAACTAGTTAAGGAACACCACATTAGAGATGAAGATGGTAGAACATATAACTTAACATAAACTTGGATTCATTCATGGTGTATTGCTTGGTATTAACTGAATAACACATCAAGGACAGAATTAGCCTAAATTGACTAACAGCAATTGGGATCAACAGATTTTTCAGGGCTGATTCCAATAATTAGTAAGAGTAAGAATGCGTTACCTTTCATTACCAGCAGTGA
>NW_019525454.1:363068-363682 GCF_002814215.2 Seriola lalandi dorsalis | reverse complement strand
GGGGGGGGGGGGGGGGGGGGGCAAGTACAACACACACAAAGGGGGTATGACTTTTGTGCCCAGGATGCTATTACTCCACTATATCTTTGCATAAAAATAGTTGTTTGCTGCTATATTATTGTTTAAAATCTCGTTTTAGCAATTGAACACAACACTTCTACAGTTTAATGTGTTTATAATATAGTATTTTATATTTTAAGGAAACTGGAAAGTCTATAGTCCAAAATTAGATGGAGGTTACTTGGTGTCAAATTCAAATATCTATGTAAAAAAAGTACTTTTCATCCATGTTGAACGAAAAGTTTCAGTTTCATTAGTTCACTCAGAATATGACAAAACTAGCTTACCTCAAGGTCCATAATTTAAAAAAAGAAAAGAAAAAGAAGATGTTTTGTCAGTACTCTGATACCAACAGTGGATGGCAGCAGATGACAGTTAGTATAAATTGTCCAAGAGCTTTTCAGCCTCTCAGCCACTAGATGGAGACTTTAACACAGGAATTTGTCAAAAAACAGTTGATTTGCATTTGCTCCAATGAGAGAAAGTGAAACCACCAGCATGAATTAGATGTTTATTAAACCTAAATGATGGACCAGTTGGATGGAAAAATTCAG
>NW_019525454.1:340277-363048 GCF_002814215.2 Seriola lalandi dorsalis | reverse complement strand
GTCATGTTTATCAAATTACTTTATTGTACTTATTTCATAACTAGTTAAGGAACACCACATTAGAGATGAAGATGGTAGAACATATAACTTAACATAAACTTGGATTCATTCATGGTGTATTGCTTGGTATTAACTGAATAACACATCAAGGACAGAATTAGCCTAAATTGACTAACAGCAATTGGGATCAACAGATTTTTCAGGGCTGATTCCAATAATTAGTAAGAGTAAGAATGCGTTACCTTTCATTACCAGCAGTGAGTGACCGTTTACGTGCTGACGTCACTGTAGCGTCTCCTCGCCAGTCTCTGGAGTTTCTGTCACGGGTAGAATTTATTGCTGCTCTGTCTGAACACAGTTAATGTTGTTGTTTTCTTCATTACAGCGACTAACTACCTGCTGTACATTTAAACTGACCAGTTCTGCTCCAGCACCCACAGCTCTCTGCTGCTTATAGCGAATTTCACTGATACAGCTTTTGTTTATATGCTATTTAGAACTGATTGTTACTTTAGCTTAGCAGTTAGCTCTGGCTTCTCTCTCTCCCTTGCTCAGTGTGTGTGTCTTAGACCAACTAATCAACTTGTACATAAGAGAATTGTGTTTTTGTAGCTTCAGAATATTGGATTGGATTTCACTTTAACACACGTTAATGACGCAGTGTAAACATACATAGTTAATGACATTCGTTTATGTGTCTATAGCATTGTTTAATCCGAAATAAACGACATGAACACAAACATCACAAAAAAAAAAATCTTAAAAAGTTTTCTTGTGTGTATTTAGTTTTATTTGTAGGCTATTTCAATATTGTTTTTGTAGGGTATGAATAAAAATGTAATAATGTAAACTTTCATTAATACCTATGGGTTTACACAGGCACACAGACCATAGACTATAAAAATGGACGTCGACTCCGGGTCTGGGAAATGAAGCCAATGCGGAAGTGCCAGAACTTGCATTCTATCGAAAGACCATCAGGGGGCGACTCCACTGGTTGCAAAAAGAAGTCCGATTGTATAAAAGTCTATGGGAAAATGGCCCTACTTGTCACTTTATTTGTTACCTCAGTACAGTACGTTTTCGTTATGTGTTTATGGTCTGAATCGCTAGTTTGAAATTTTCTTCATTACAACATGGTGTTCATTTTTCAAATTATGGTCCTATTTAAAAGAAAATAGACGTTAAAGCAGAGTGGGTTTAGGGCGTGGCTACTGCGTGATTGACACACAGGGGGACCTGCCTGTTAATCTGGATATGACGTCAGAGCGATGTGTCGGACATTTGACTTGTCATTGTATTTTCAGTTAATCAACAGTAGCTCCGACATGTCTGCCTGAAAATGTCTTGTTCGGCGTTCAGTTGGTCTAAAAGACACTCAGTGGAGTCGGCGGTTTAATTTTTTCCGGTAAGTACATTTTGTTTTAAGCTTATTTCTTTGCTAGCCAAAATTAGCATCCCTGTTAATATCACAGTTCAGGTGAAGATGCACCTTGCTAACCAAGCTAGCCAGCTAGTGCTAGCGTTAGCTGATAACTTAGCGATTGCTATGCTAACGGTACCTGGCCGAGCTGGGCTGATAACCTGTGTCAGAGATCTTTTAGATCCTATTTTTACACCTGAATTTAAGTTCTACCTGTAACCTCAGTGTCACACACTTGCAGGAATTTGGAGCACCAAATTTTACAGTTTTGTGCTTTGTATGTGTATACAGACGTTGACTGAAGCTCTTCCTCTTTCAGTGTCTTTTCTGTTGCCTCACCACTAATGTTTTTTTTTTTTTAATTTTTTTAAATATCTATATAAATATAAATCTCTTCTACAAATTCTTCACATGTATCATTTGTTCAGATTTATTCATAAAGTCTTGTTTATATTTCAGTATACGCTAAATAAGGTTTAAATGGATGATTGATTCCTCTTTTATGTTCTGAAGTCCTTAGAATGCTTCAAAAACATTTCATAGTCAAAGGAGGAGCTGCTTAACATGTCCTTATTTTTCCTTATGTGTTTTCATAGGGATGGCAGAATCCACCTCAGGCCAGAACCACCTCTTGCCGAAACCAGCAAGTAATGGTAAGTCATGCGCATGACTGTATATAGGTTTAAATTAGGGTCAAAATGACTCTGAGCTTGTAAAGTGACAATAACAAATAATTCCAGTGTTTCCAGTGTAGTTGTAAATCAACATTTGTTAACCTGTAAAATAAATCTGCATGACAAATTCAGGTTTCTGCATGTGGAAATATTATGCATGTGTAGAAGAGATTTGTATTTGTTAAAGTCTGAATCTAAACTATGATCAGTGCTGAGGTTAAATTACAAAATGTTAAGATTAGTTAAAGTGATTCTGTTAACATTTATTTTTCTAAGTCACATAATCACTAATCCATCAGAACAACGCAGATGTGATTATTAATATATTTATATGTGGCTTGAATATTATAATTAAAATACTTGTTGGAAAACTTGGTGTCTATGATTTGTTGTGAAGGAACTCACTGTAACATAATAAGGAACTACTCAATAATAACTCTGCTTAATGAATTTACTAACCTATATAACTCTAAAAACAACCACAATATGCTGATGGATTTTACTGTAGTTTACAATGCAGGTCTGTTGTAATGTGTTGCTAATTACCGTCAATACACTGCTAACAAGTTTTGCATTTGTAAGAAGAAAAGCAAGACTTTGTGAATAAAACCAAACAAATGACCAGTAGTGATGTAACACACAGAGACAATGTGAAAGATGGAGTGTGTTGTGTAAAACTTTGTGCTCAAAGTTCTGTGTGTGACACTGAAGTTACAAGTACAATTTTGAGCCTATTTTTACAGCTGAATCTAACTGGACAATGACAGTCCAATCAGAGGGCACGTGGTTTTGTAAAATGATATTCTGTTTATTACATGTAAATTGTAGTCGTCATCATCACGAATGCATCGGAAAACAACGTGGGTGTGATTACTAATATTTGGTTTGATATTACAATTAAAATACTTGTTTGGAAACTTGCTGTCTTGGATTTGTTGTTAAGGAACTTATTGCGATGGAGTAATGAGTAACTACTCAGTAACAACTGTTTATACAACTGATAACAACTGATACATTCCAGTACATCAAACTTTTTAGTTTGAAGTGTGAATGTTTGATGTGATGAAAAAAAGTTTGCCACATTTGCATCCAGAATTACAAAGTTTGAATGTAAAAGTGCACATAAATGTAAAATTACAGAGAAAATCTTTAAATTGTTAGTATGGACATTAACCTTTATAATAACAAGCTACATTATTAATTGCAGATAATTGCTGTCATTTTACATAGATTCGTATGTAGTTTAAGAAAGTAAAAAAAATACCATATAAATAATACAGTAATTTTTTCTTTACAATAATGGGTAATAAATGTAATTCATTATTGTTGGCAAAATGCTTAAAATAGAAGTTTGACTGTTAATTCACAGATAATTTCTGTAATTTTACAGACTTTTGTACACAATTTATTTTTATTTTCCGTAGAATTATTAATTGTGCTGTTGTATTGAATTTTAATGTGAGGTGTTTTTTTGTCCATTCTCTGCCCAAGTCAATACTGGTGACTTTAATTCAAAGACACCACTAGGGGGCTATGTTATCCTCTTTAAACACAACCTACCTGAGTGCTTCGTCAACATTTCAACTCAAAAAGCTTCATATTTTGGTCTGTTTTACTCTTAACTTATGCATTTGCACTTTACTTGTTGACATCCCCTTTAAAACAATGAAAACAAAGCATGTACTCCTGGGAAGTGTAGTCCGTTTTTCCTATAGACTGCACTTTCTAAAGCACCCTGGAAAAACTACATTACCCGTAATGCAACTCGGCTAGTGAACAGCTGAATATTGACCGCCAGCCCTTCAGCTGTAGCCGCATGAAGTGTTTGTGAAAGGTTTTATAAACGTAGATAGGGAGAATACTGGTGTAGATTGGTGTGCGTGTGCAGCAGCATGTCTGAATATCCGACCTTTCAGTATGGCAAGTCTCGTTTCGACCAGGTACTTTTGTTTTTCACTTCGACTAAAGTCTGTAACAGGAACTCAACTTCATGTGTGCAGACAGCAGTCTGTTTTATCTGCACATAAACAGGCCTTTACACATCCTAGTGTCACGCTGTAGTTGAGTTAATTAAACTGTACTTTTAGCATCTACTGTATCTTGTAAACAGACTACACCTAGCATTTCAACATTAGCATTAAAGTAACTATCTGGTTACCAGCGGTGTGCGTGAAAAGCGTTTTGTTTAACTCATGTCTGGGAAAAGACAATTAAGCCAACATTATCACAGTCGAAACCAGCACGTTCTTCGTATTTGAATTTCTCGGTTAGCTTGGACATGTTATGAACAGGCGTAAAGTTCAAATACTTTGAACCTTGAACGCAGCGCGAGAGAAAATCCAAACGGTCATCTCTCTCCAAAATAATTTTAAATCGACTTCCACTAGCGCCAGTGGCCCAGTATGACACAAATATAAATAAAACTGTAGTACAACTCTTGATATGTAGCTCTTTCACCGTGTTTTAAGCTTCTTGGTCAGCTTGGACATGATGTGTTACCTCAAAAAAATACTTGGTCCCGTGAACGCAGCGCGAGATAAAACCCCAACGGTTAAATCTCTCTATAAACATTTTAAATCAGCGGCTCTTGTCATTATATATACTAATGCCAAAATTACTCTAATATAACTCCAAATGTTTATCCATCTGTAAGATAATTTTAAAACAACTTCCACTGGTGCAAATGGCCAAATAATACATTAATATTAAAACTCAAGCTATTAATGTTTTTCTATGCTTGATAATGATATTAAAGTTCAAACACTACTCAGGAACTTGAACGCAGCCTGTGACGAAATCCCAACGGTCAAATCTCTTAAAAACAATTTTAAACCAACGGGTCTTTTTATTCTCAAGGTGCTAATGGCAAAATTACACCAATATAAATCTGTAAACTAGATCTTCATCAGTACTTAAGCTTCTGGGTCAGCTTAGACATGACATGAAATATTAGAATGGGTTCTTATCCTGAGAGACATGAATTCAGGAACATCTGCTGTGATTTAGTCTCAGAAACTTAATAATTTAATTTGAAAAATAACTAATAACAAATATAACAAAAGAAATGTTGGACAGCACATTTGCAAGTTGAACCACTTTCTCTAAAGTAAGAGTTGTTTGCATATATTTTTTTAGTGTGTCTTTAGAAAAAGTGAAAACGTATTTGGTAAATTTACTCTTATGAATGTGACATTTAGCCTGTATAATTGTCAACTTAATAATATACTAGTGCTTAGATGGACACATGGTGTTGACATGGAAACCAAACAACACATGTTCAAAACATATAACGCATTCAGGAAGGATTGATTAATAATGTATATGAGAGCAGGTCCAAAACAAATGAAAATAATAATTAATTTCAGCAATTAAACAATAAATGGAACAGTTAGGTGACAGACAGGTCACCAATGAAGCGACTGTTAACCTTGGAGTAAAGATAAGATGAGTCCCCCTGGTTTCCACTGCTCACCAGTGTCAGCTCAAACTGGTGAAGTTGGAAAGGTAGTGGTGGAGGATAAATAGACTTTAACAGATTTAGAGAGCTATTCCCCCCCGTGCCATGTTTTTACCAAGCATCCATATGTTCAGGAAATCACAAGGCACAGCAGTGAGTTAGATACCAGATTTTCATCCAAATTAGCAGTTAGTGTAATTAAAATTAAGTTGGGGAGGAATGGGGATGGGTGGCTTTCAGGGCTGCATGGTGTGCTGCTATATTTCTGGAATTATTCCGTATGCTCGGTAATGAATAAAGGTGTTTCTGGTACAGTCATTATAGAAACTGATTGCAAATGGTGTGAGTGGATTTGGGTCCCTAAAAGATGCAGATACGAAACAGTTTGTCAGAGGTATTAATGAGGAGCCTCCACCTGGTGTGTCAAAACAGCTGGCACGCTGTTATATCACTGTTTACTGAGCGTCAGCTGGAATCTGTCTGCCTCTCTCTGCTTACAAGAAACAATCCAGAATCTAATTTGGCTGCAGATGTTTGAACAGAAAATACAGTTATTTTACTTGTATATTAGAACTTTTCTGAACTTTTTCATCCCAACTCTGCAGTTCTGTGATTGCATGTTGAAAATGCAAACTTTTAAAGACCACATAATGCATCTCCTAATGATGTTTAGATGAAAAATGACTATTTAATCATATAAACGGCCACCTAAACAAATTGAATGTTTTATTTTCCTTTTAATGTGGATGATGTTTTTATCGTGTGTTTTCTTCCTCTCTTAGAAAACGTTCTTTGGTCGATTCAGACACTTCCTGGATGTGATTGACCCCAGCACCCTCCTTGTGACAGAGGTACACAAACTGAACTGCACCATCATTTAATGTGTGTTTTGATTGGATAGTTTCTATTGAGCAGACAAGGACTGTGTACCATGCTGAACGACACTGCAGTGCTAGTTTCTTGGGGAGTGCATAAGAGTAACTCATTCACTAATGCAGCCCAGGTTATCTCTGCTGGTCTGAGGGTTTGGACTTTATCAGAGTGCTGTTTTTTGCCGTTTAGCTCTCTTTTGTCTTGTATTTGAGGGATTATATATAGATGGAGACGCTGTCACTCTAACATGTGCAAACAAACACAATCCACTCAGAATCTTTGGAGGAATCACACTAATAAAGTCTGTATAAAGCCTATTTATTTATCACAAGTTTGTCCCAGATGGTTCATTTGAGAACCAAAGTGAAACCAGAACTTCCAGGTTCTGTTCCAGAAGTAAGAAAACTTCATTCAAAATCCCACGGACATCTGTTAACTACTTAAATAACTAAAATACAGGCTTGGAACAGAACAACAGTATGTCCAGTGGCTCACTTTATATATTTGGATAAGGATGGTAGTTTTATGAAAAATGATCTAATCTTTCTTTTTTTAAATTCTAAATGAAGGATGGCGCTGTATTACAAAAGCTATAGTGAAACTGAGGCTAGCCTGATGTGATGTCATGATTTCAGCTGTACATTAAACCAAAGCACAGATTGTCAGGGGTCTAAGGATGACACCTTCTGTCCTTAGACCGAGGACTTAACAGAAAAACACTAGAAAAGAAAAATGGGAGAAACCTTAGAGCGACAGACTAGAGATCCCTCTTTCAGGACAGGCCGACATGCAGTTAGTGTCTCATGAACAGAAGTGGCTTTAAAAGAATTGCAGTAGCTCACAGCAGAGCTCCTGGATGAATACCACAAAAGCAGAATGTCAAGATTTCAGTATCCAGCCAAGAACTGCAACATAGTAAAAATACAAAGTAACAGAAATAAAAAATGTTATGTATGTATTTTTGCCTTTGGTGTTACGCTGCTCTCCGTTCACTGTTTTTGAGACGTTCAGATGAAACCTGCAGAGGACAAGGAAGTAACTTCCTGAGGTTACAGGCGGTTATACAGTCTGACTTTTCAGTTCTTATTTTACCTTTTGTTTAAACACAAAGGTAACAAGGTTTGACAAAGTCTCTTTCCGGACTTTCCAAAATGGCTGCACAGTAATGTTACATGAAAGGAGGAGGAATAAAACTTGGTCATTTCAGTGCTTAAAATGTCTGTGACTTTGTTTTTTAAAATCATTTAATGTGACCAATTTTTTTTAACATACTTATTCTCTGTGGCCGGGATCAAATCTGTGACCTTTTGGTTTCTGGGCCGTCATCTCTAAACGCTGGACTGCTCTGCCCGTCCTAACATTTCCCCAGGTCTCGGTTGTGTTGTGGTAATCAGTGCTCTGGTGCCCTGGGTAATGAAGCTGTTAGCGGGCTCTTTGGTGACAGTAATAGCAGCAGTAGCTCCTGGGATGTGATGAGGTGTGGACAAGTGGGGCAGCTGTGAGGGGTGAAGAGAACGTGTGCGCTTACACACACACACACACACACACACACACACACACACACACACACACACACACAGATGGCAAGCTCATTAGAACAAATTGGGCTCCATGACCTTGTATTTTGCTCAGCATTAAGACAATGATCACACCACAGAAAGCGGCTCATTACCTTTTAGCTAACTCATTTGTCAGCTGAAAATCAGCATGAAAGATGAATGATGAAAACACAATTACTGCACGTTGAGCGTTGAGTCATGGTGGCTTAAATAGTGGAAGAGAAAAAACATTTCTGAGATGACAAAAAAAAAAAAAAAAACTGTCCTGACTTAACTTTTTACTTTATCCTTTTTGTTCTCAATTCAGAAACGACTTCAGGAGAGTGTTGAGCTGCTCGACCGGTTCAAACAAGGGACTCTGCCTCCAGGAGTGACAGACGCTCAGGTAAAGACTCAAAAACCTGAGCTGATGAGTCTTTGTGATGGAAATATGTTGATTCAGTCAGAAAATCAAGGATAGCTGTGAACACGTAAGACGAATATCTTCTCTATGTTTTCAGAGCAGTTTAAAAGTCCATGGTCCATTTTTAAATAAATAAATAAAGGCTTCAGTTTTATTTATTTATGAAACACGGTCATTAACTGACTGTTAAATACTTTTTCTTTTTCTCTACAGCTTTGGCAAGCTCAGAAAATAAAGCAGGTAAGATCTTTCACACACACACACACACACACACACACACACACACGCGCACCACGCACACACACACACACACCTCTGGTTGTTGTGGCACAAAAATACACTGAATGCCACATTATACTTTTCGTTCCGTTTACCTTATGATTCATCTACTGTTAATCTACTTTGCATGTTTGCCTTTTTTGCACATGTGCACTTGTACAGTTTTTGATTCACTTATGGTGAATTTATTATTATTATTATTTTACTTCCTCTTTCCTAACTGAGTGCTAAGCATTTATAACAAAACTATTTCTCTGCGTGGATCAATAAAGTTTTTCTGATTCTGAATTGGCGAACAAAACTGACACCAGTCTTTGTGCTTCATCTCAAGAGTTACCTGTTTATACAAGTATACGACAACAAGTCAACAGAAACATGGAGGCGCAGCGTTAAAAAAGTTTTCTTTTAATGGGGAAGTAGATAAAAAAAAAAAAAAAACACACACAGAAGCAGGCGAGTGGTTTTAACTCCAGTGCTAATTAGCAGTAAGTGCCAACTTTCTGAAGTCACTGAACTGAAGGCACAAGTTGGTCAGAAAATTATATTCAGTAATATAGAGACAGCAACAGCCATATTTTTGAGACGTTTTGAAGGAAAGAAGCCATCGTGTTCATTAGTAACTCCTGTGCTTTTCCTACTATGACAAGTCAAAATGTCTGCTGTGAAAAGTGCCTGTTCCCTCTGCCTCTGTGGCTGTCTGTGTACAAATGTGTATCAAATCAAAATCAAACCAAACATGAGCAGGACAGTGAAATCTGATCTCAAGTGATACCTAAATTAGAAAGGGGCTAATGTCAGCAGTTAAACATGCACTTGACTCTTCAGTGTTATGGGCCATTTTACAGGACTATGTATATGCTATGGGGCCATATCTCCGTATTCAGACATGATAGTGCCCTCATACATGACGCTTTAGCTTTTGAGACTCAGTCTATGAGCATCAGGAAGAAGCAGGACGCCTTCCGTTCCTCGCCAGTCAGCAGATCTCATCACCATTGAAGCAGCAGGGGAAAGAGATTTCTATCTGTCTTATCTTACGGCAGAGGAGAGGATAGTGTGCTGTCGTTTGTCTGTGGTGCACACACATGACAAGACTTTTAAAAGCTTATCGACACACACACACACACACACACACACATACAAAAAAGAAAAGAAAACATGCTGTAAAAAAGGAAAGATCTAAAGCTCATGCTGCTTTAATGCATCAGGCAGACGTGAGGTTATACGTCAATATCAAAGGCCTCAGCCACTCAGACTGTCATCAGTGCTTATACAGCTGATTCAAGTGCAAACAAATAGATGTCTGCTCAGTTAATTGGAATGAACTGTAATAGCACAAATATACACGTTTAATAGATATATTTATATTATAACATTGTCGTAATACTAGAGATTGAAACTGGCACTGTGACATCATATTACTTGCACTAATGGACTTTAATACTCATCATATTTATCTGCACAGAATCACATCTGCTGCCTTCAACTCAAACTTGAGGTCACATTCAGACTGAAATATCTCAACAATTATCGGATGGACTGACATTAAATCTTATACAGACATTAACATTCCCCAGCAGATGAAGCCCAGGACTTCTATGATCTCCTGACTTTTCTCTAACGCCACCACAAGGTTAACATATGTTGGGTTTTTGGACAGATTTTCCATGATATTTGATGTAGACATTCATGTTCCCGTCATGGTTACTTGTAAAATCTCTGGTCATCGCTTTTAACTTTCCCATCTTCTGGTCAAAATCAAATAGTTTGTTTTTCGACTAAATGCCAGCGAAACTCCTCGCACTCCCATCAGCCTCGGCTGCACTTTTGTGTTTAATGCTAATTAGCAAACATTAGCATGCCAACACACTATCTAAAATGGTAAACATGCCTCACACAGCTTCTAGTGTGGCTGAACACGTTAACACCTGAATAATGCTTTTAGAATATTGTTGAATCTGCAACCTCAACAGTGAGTCGACTCTTACATCAACACGGGAAACAAAACCCAAATTAAAGCCTCCGTTTCTCAATAAAATGTCCCAGTTCATACGTGTCAGGATTTTCAAACAATCCACAGTTTAGTTAAGTAATAATCTTTTTGCTGCTTCAGCCACTTCCTGTTTTTTCATGTGTTTTTGACACTTTGTCTTTAGTAGTTTCAATTTACATAGATGATATTGATTAGTTTCCAATAACGTGTAAAACTTTCCTTCAGTTTTTAGCCACACAGCAGAACTCTCCTCCTAATTCATTTGAACTTGACTAACCCGTGTGCTCATCATCGTCTGATTCTAATCATTACGCTCTCATTACAGGCCATCATCCACCCTGACACAGGGGAGAAGATCCTCATGCCCTTTCGCATGTCAGGTACGGTAGCTTGGTTTGGAAGCCTTGGCTGAGGTTGGGATCTAGGCGCTTGTTATGTGGTCCAACATGGAGGCGTCGTTCACCCTGGGAACTGTCGCGGCTCGACGGGGCTCTTCAGGTTGTCTCAGGCCTGGAAAAGGTCACACTCAGCTGGGCGCTGATTAAAATCTCTCTCCCACGGTGACGGAGAAGTTCTCGAAGCCTCCGAAGAGGCAAACACAAGTATTTTGGTCCAGTCTCAAAGTCTCACCTTTCTCATGAGGCGACTTTGAAGTGTCAGAGAGAGAGAGAGAGAGAGAGAGAGAGAGAGAATGAACGAGGGAGGAGAAACAGAGGAAACGACAGTAGCACATATTAACCTGTCAGACCAATGTGAGTGTAGAAATCTACACAGAAGAATAAAAGTAAAAAGATTTAGAGGTAACCACTTTACAAAGATTAGAAATAGGAGAGATTAGAACAATTAGAAGATGAGATATTAAAAATATTAATGACAATTATCAGTGTAAATTATAATACTGGCTGTCTTCTAACAGGTTTTATCCCATTTGGCACACCAGTGGTAAGACTTTTTTGGTGCACACATTTGACTTCAAAATGTTGCAAACCTTTTATGTGCATATCACACTGACATAAATACACTTTTGGCCCTCCAATATTTTATTTTTTGTTAATCTATGTGTACTTTTAGTCATTTTGTAAAGGGTTTTATCTTTGTGCAGGTTGTTGGCCTCCTTCTCCCGAACCAAACACTGGTGTCAACGATCTTCTGGCAGGTAAATACCAACATCTTGACCAGTGAAACTGGTGTTTGATGGTTTAATTCACTGGGATAAAAGCTTGTAAGTGAAGGTGGTCTGTGGTCTCGACTTGTTAAAGGGATCACCTTTAATCAGACAAAGACATACAGAAAAAAACTAACGAGCTCATCTTCTTTTGTCTTTCTCTACTTTGACCAGTGGTTAAACCAGAGTCACAACGCCTGCGTTAACTACTGCAACCGCAACGCCTCCAAGGTAACAGTCTCTGTAGTAGAGAGACAGATAAAGTCCCATTTGGACGGATACCAAATGTTGTCTGTTTGCTGAGCTGCATGAACTGTTGTCATGTTGTTTTCTCGCTTCTTTTTCACTTTCACTTTAGCCAGCTCCGATTTCCAAATTTGTCCAGGGATACCTCGGAGCAGTGACGAGCGCCGTCTCCATTGCTGTGAGTTCGCTGTGACTCCACTGATTTAATAATGTCGTCACACAGAAATAACTGAGTCACTTATTAATCCATTATGTCTTTTTTTTTTTTTTTTTTTTATCAATCAATAGGTGTAGATATAGATGTGGAGGTAAAAGAGAAATTAACAAGCCAAGCCAAAGGTTCCCTGCTGTCATTAATGTGGGTTTCAGCACAGAGTTTAAACGTCTAACGGTTGTTTCAGATACTTTTATGGTCAAAAACCAAATGTTTTCAATTATTTTGACAAACAAATATAGAACTTTAAAGAGGCTGAATATCAGTTTGAACTTTTGAATACCAGCCTTCAAAATACCCTTATGTTTTTTTTTTTCTTACATTTATGTCATCAAAGACTCAAATGTCAAGAGTATAATACATGTTCACACACCTGCCTGACACAACCCTTAGTGTGGACATGGGGCTCAAACAAAGCCAATTACTGGTCCCGCTGGGCGCTCATCCGGCTGCTACTCTCAGGCCTGACAACGGCAACAAGCACAGGGGGGGAAAAAAAACTCTCGGGGTCTGTGGAGGGCGGAACGACAGGCCGGGAGGGGGCCAGGAGCTCTCCAATTAAACGTCCACTCTGGTGACGACCCCCCGCCGTGCTGGGGAGAGCCGGAGGCAGGAGAGGCACGGTGGTGTGTTATCAAAGAGCACATAGCTCCTCGATCACAGACCTCTAGTGTGTTAAAATACAGCGAAGTCACTTATTTAATCGTTTATGCACAAAGCCGGGAATGTTTGTCACTTATCTCCCATTTGTGACGCCTAAAAGCTCTTCTGTGCTTCATAGGTCTCTGAACCATCAGGTTATTCAAATAATTATTCCAGATATTCTGTATTCTTTTATCATTTTAACTAATGCAAGATTCTTCCATTTCATTCATTTACAAAAAAATAGAATCAGAGTCTGATTTGTCTGTGTCGTGTGCATCTTGCTGTTAGGTGGGGTTGAACGTGTTGATCCAGAAAGCGAGCAGCTTCAGCCCAACGACCAGGCTGTTGGTGCAGAGGTTCATCCCTTTCCCAGCAGTGGGTGAGTTCAAGAAGCTCTGTAAAAACACTTCATCCATTCAAAACTCGAGTGGCCTTTTGATCTATTAGTTTAAATGAGTTCACATTGTAGAACTAACAATGTTGAACTAACTGACCAGAGTAGGACGACTACAGATACTGCAGACTTAAAATAAACCTCTATGGTGGCGGGTTAATGGAGATTAGTGTCGGTACAATATTTTATTTTTTGATGAGGTTATTTTGTTGTGGTTGGTTTACAAAGCTGCTGAAGCGCTAACTGTATTAGCATGCTGAAGGTGGAACGTTAACGTGTTAATGTGCTAATTTAATATATGCAGAGGAATCATGATGACAAATAACTTGAATGAAAGCTAGTAAGTGGCCCTTGAGTTGAGATTGATTCCAAGGTCTGGAACAATTGTTAGCATGCTAACTAATTACCCCATTAGTGGAGCATGCTAACGTTTAGCATCTGGTGATTACAGTAATCCAAAACTACATGTGACAAGAATTTGGTTTTTGATTTTTTTGAGGTATCGTGACATAAACTAAGAAACATGGAGCATCAACCTGTTTTCGGCGCTAACTGAAAAGTTGGGGATCAATAAAGTTTTTATGGATTGTCCTCTGATGACAGTAATCGCTTTGAATCCAATTTATCGTTATAGAGTTATAGTCAGTACATGTCATTTTAAAAAAAATTAATTAAATTGGATTTTTCCCGCCTGATTTCCTTCGGTGTTTGTTCTCTCTTCAGACGTGCTTAAAAGTGGTGTCGTCCTTCAGAACCGCTCCGTGATCCTTTACGAACCTGAGAGCCGAGAGCACACCTGAGCCGTGTGTTTCGCTCCTCACAGTCCGTTTCTTCCTCTCTGCAGGGTTCGAGGCGTTTTGTGAGCTCGCTCTGTCAGACGTGTGTGGAGCCACTCTCTCGCAAACACACAGTCACACCCAGGGGTATAGACCCATGTCCCAGAATGCCCCAGGCTGCTGGCTCATAATTAAATTGTTTGCTTGCCCCCCCCCCCCCTTCCTTACCATGGCGGTTCTTCTAATTAAATCAACAGGTTTCTACAGCGCAGCCTTTGCCTGGTAATTGGCTGCTCGTTAGAACTCTGCTGCCGCAAACAAATTGGATAATTACCCCTAAAGTGGCGTCTATGTCAAGGCCTCATTTACCTGATTTCTGTTTGTTCATTGTTGTTGCTGTTGTTGTTTTGGTAGCCTTATATAAAAGGTAATTAAAATGGCTAATTGAAGCGAGCGAAAGCAAAGTGCTGTTTGAATTTTCACCCGCTTGATTTTGTTTGCTTACTTAAGGCTAGATTTATTTGTAATAACCTAATCAAGCAGCGGCCTGTCACTCAATTAGATTATGAAGACCTTAACTGGAGGGAAAACCACGCTGCCAGAAATTTATGGGGGACAATTAATTTGTTGTCTTCTGAAAATATTTGTCATTATTTGTGATATTTAGGAAGTAATTATGTGAAAAGTTCTTGGATGTATTTCCATCAGTGTACCACTAGTTATTAGATGACAATTAGAATGTACACAAATGTAATTATTTCCAATAATTACAAATTACAGCCACATATTTTCAGCATTTAGCTGCACTGGCTTTTCAATAATCAATTAAAATTTCTAATTACTTTGATGCCTTTATTCATTTAATTACAAACAGGTTTTTGAAATTTTGATCTGTTTGTTGTAGTATTTGTTATTTTTCCAAAATCCTACTATCTGTCCCTTTTTATTAATTGGTCTGCAAAAAAAAAGAAAAATCCCTTGTAGGTAAAAAGAGCTATTTGCTCAGTCAATTGAATTCCCCTCACAAAGCGACGCTGCCGCCCTGCAGCCCTTAGCACAGATAACTCTGAATGCTGTTGTCTTAAATTAAAAAGCCTCGCGGCGCCACCACTAAACTCTCTAAAATGAGTTTTCCTTATTCCTATTAGAGTCAAGGAGAAAGGATCATCTGTATTAACATACATTTGTGTTCATTTTGGCTCTCGTGAATAAATCACAGGGGGAAACAACACGGCTGTTTGTTGACCTATCAATCACCTTTGTTTCCTTGTGCGTCGCTTATCTGACTGTTGCTTGAGTCAAAGTCGCACACGGAGGCGTGATGTTTAGTTTCGTGACATGGAGGTGATGAACTACATTTTGGTATTTGGTTTCGGTGTCACAGAAGGAAACTCAGTGGCAGTTATAGGTGTCAGATATGTGATATTTTCATTACAGCATCATGTATTCAATATTGTAGGTTAATACTGTTACAGTGGTAAATGAAAATATTTACTGGTTAAGAATTATTTTAAATATTTCTGTATTAATAATAATATTAGTATTCATTAATTTTACCTCAGAAGATGTAGTTTTATGAAGAGCGCGAACACTGGCTAAGGTGTTTTTATTCCTCAGTGCCGGCGACAGTCGGAGCCGGAGGCATATTGTTTTCGGGTTGTCTGTCCGTCCGTCCCATTCTTGTGGACATGATATCTCAGTAACACCTTGACGGAACATCTTCAAATTTGGCACAACCATTAACCAGGACTTAAGGATGAAGTGATTAGATTTTGGTGGACAAAGGTCAAAGGTCAAGGTCGCGCTGACCATAACAAAACACGGTTTTGGCCGTGTGAAGGCAGTATCTCCGTAACCCCTTGAGAGAATTTCTTAAAATTTGGTAAAAACATTCACTTGGACTCAAAGATGAACTGATAAAATTTTGGTGTGTGTGTATATATACTATATATATATGTATCCATGCTAGTGTCTGTACTTAGACACACTGGTGCTTTGAGCTAAATGTTAGCATGCTCACAACAACATTATATACTAATGTTTAATGGAGAAATGTTTACCGTGTTCACCACATTTGCTAATTAGCGCTAAACCACTGGTTTTGCAGGTATTTGGTCATAAACCAACATATGGGACAAATTAAGATTTTGACCTGATGATGGGGTTAGATGTGAAGTTATGGGAATCACAGTTATTGCGGTTCATCCTGATGGGGACATGAATGTATGTAGCAAACTTCATTTCCTTGGATCCAAAAAAACAAACAAAAATGTCAACGTCATGGTGTCACATGAGGAAAAGTCAAGGGTTCAGAGTTCATCATCATCTGGGGACAACAAATCTCCGTGCAAAACTTTATGGGAAACCATCCAGTGGTTAGATATTTCAGTCTGGACCCCTGATGGGACCACACATCCAACCATCAGACCGTCATTACCATCTCTAGAGCCACAACACTAGCATGGCTAAAAATGTTTGAGCTCTAATTCACAGAATAATTATTTCATGATCATGAGAAAAACAGATTGTTCTGCCAATTTTTTTGCCACAACTGAAATGATTCTCTAGGGAAAAATTCGCTAAGCATCCTCTGCTCTTTCATAAATTACCACTTTAATCAGTCTGATGACGCTACAATTTAAACCATGAAGGATTAAACCTCCTCATCCTTTTTAATGCCTTCGACAGTCATCTTGAGCAAAGAACCCAACACCTTCCCTCCCCAACGGCACTGTACAAGCTTCCTGATCTTGCACCCGAGCGAGAGGGTGAAGAGACAATATGCTCATTTGTGAAATAATAAAATATGTCAATTTCACTTTCATCTGTAAGAATGTTCTCACCTCTCCGCAGCGAGTGCAAACGTCTGTAACGTGGTGCTCATGAGACACTCGGAGTTGTCGGAGGGCGTCAGCGTGCTCGACGACGACGGGAACGTGGTGGGAACATCCAGAGTAGCTGCCAGGCATGTATGTTGATTTGCTCTGAGAACGTAATACCTGGTGTAAATTTATCGTGATCAATAAACACTGTCATGTTTGTAAATGATGAGGAATTAAGTTCACACCTATGTATAAAAACATAACTGCTATTTTTGACTTTTTCCCTCTAATAGAAAAAGAAAGAAGCAACGGTCTTTTTCTTTTCTTTTTAAGGTGTTATTTTCTGATTTTTCTGACAGGCACTTCTGGAGACGGCCCTGACCAGAGTGGTGCTGCCCATGCCGATCCTGGTGCTCCCTCCCATGATCATGGCTGTTCTGGAAAAGTAAGAGACTCCTCATCACTTCATTTTAATCAGGCAGACTGCATGAGCTTCTTTTAGACCTTAGAGAGAAACAATAAAAGGATTCAACCAATAGATCCGATAATGTTAGCTTAAAAATATGTTTTAAAAACCCCCACGACGTGGTTGGTCTACCAAAGTACACTGCTTTATTTTTCAACTGTGAAACGGTCCTATTCAGCAAATATCCTTGTCACGATACTTTCTAAAGCAATTTTAAGGAATTCTTATCAAAAATGTTTGTGTATGTTACATATTTATGTTAAGAAATGTCTGTTGGGCACTACATAACATTAATATGATATATGATGATAGAAGACAACCACGGTATAACCTCAGTGTAATACTGTACCTGAACTGCCACTTCCTGTACTAGCTTAATGCTCATTCTGCACGTCAGATATATCTTTTAAAATTTCTTTAAAGATTTTGTTTTACTTTTCTCATCCTGTGTAGCCACATTTACTTCAGCTCAAAGTTTGGGCAAACACAGCAGGATGCTGTTTTGGCACGGAGAGAGTTGTCCCTGGGTTTTCTGCTGAAGGAGTTTTAGTTTCTATAGGTGGCGCCCTTTTCTTTGTCCATTTAGCTGTTGTGTTCTTAAAGTGACGTCTTTTTCTGTCTCTTTGAAATTCTGATATCGCTGCTGCTGCACACGTTGCAGGGCATAACGTGCCTCCGAGAATTTTTCATAGGAAAAAGAGACAACAAGCCTCCGGCGTTTGCAACAGCAACAACAAATGATTTCAGTACCTCTGCCATTATCAGTGTTATAAAGTAGCTTTTTGTCGTTTTAAAGAGTTAATTATGGCTTTAATGGCAGCAATAAAAGTGGTAAACCTTTTTGGTGTTCGCCTATAATGAAAGTCCGATTAATTCACTAACACAAATGACTCCTAATTAAATGACAATTAAGAAATTAATAATAAAACTGTCCAAAATTTTAGTCACAATATGAATATCTCAACATCACAGTTTCCTTTGTGCTCAGAACTGTTTGATAAGCACACACAGTCGCTGAACCCTCTCCACCGTGAGATTCAGTGTTGTGTGATATGACTGTAATGATGCCTTAATGATGCAATGTGTTTATACGGACGTCCCGTGATCGATGGCATGGCTGTGCCTGCGGTGTGCCGAGGAATGCAGCCATCTTTGTAAATCCCTGACAGCACTTGTCCCGACTGCTCCGAGCAGGCGGGCTCAGACAGCGAAGCCAGCTGCCCAGGTGTGTTTGGGATTCCTGGCAGCTGAATGACTGCAAGGGAAGCGAGAGAGAGAGAGAGAGAGAGAAAGGGAGAAAGAGAGAAAGAGAGAGAGAGAGTAGGGGGCTGTGAGGTTGGCTGTAGATGCAGGTGAGTAGTGCTCAGCTATCCTCCATGTCAGCTCGCCTTCACTGGCTCTCAATGGAGCGAGAACAAGGGGACAGAGATGGGTCCCTGGGCGGCCCCTCAATGATGGATTACACTGCTGAGAGCAGATCTAGCACATTGACAGCAGGTTCTGTTCTTCATGTGAGGTTGCAGACCCACAAGTGTATTGAAAACATTGATTCAGGTTATTTTGTCTGATAGACGTCTTGAGAAATTTGCTCAATAACACTTCCAACATAACATGTCTATATATATATGTGTGTGTGTGTGTGTGTGTGTGTGTGTGTGTGTGTGTGTGTGTGTGTGTGTGTGTGTTAATGATATGTATTTATCTTAACCTGGAGCCAGGGCTTAAAGACTCTAGACAACACACAACCCCTGTAAAAACTTTACACACATTGAAACATTATTTGGTGTGCTTTGTTTTGTGCTTTGTTTTGTTGCTAGGTAGATTTTCCTCCCTTGTAGACGAAAGTCTTCTGGCTCTAGCTTCATGTTCTAACAGACAAATGAAAGTGGGTTGATTTTCTCAAGAAAGACAGTAAGCACGTTTCCCAGAATGTCAAACTATTCCTTTTAGCTGAAATAATCAAAGTCACCTGACCTGGGGTCAGGCTTAGCTCGTTTCTGGCTGTTTCAGTGGCAGTTTTTTTTCCTGTCGGCTTAATCTTACGTGGAGAAGCTCGCAAAAACATTTGTAATATATAATCTTGTGTGAATAAGAGATGCTCTGAACATGCTGTTGATACTAACTTGTGCTGCACGATATGCAAGAAAAAACATCCAAATTTTGCGATTATTTTTGGCAGATATTACCATCACGATTTCAACTGAAATGCTCATTTTTGTTGTTTCATTTTCACTGGGAAATTAAAAAAAATGTTGATGTGATTTTTGTTGGGTCTGTACCAAACAAACATGTTCCTTTATGGAGAAAATGATGTGTAGGCCGGGGCGTCTGTATGCTGCTAACAATGTGCTAACACATTTTACTTTTATCAAAAAAAATTGCAGCTCCTGCGTTTTCTATTATATTTTGATTAATTGTGCAGCTCAACTATTAACTACTGAAACCTATTGACTATTGAAGAAGAATTCATCTCTAGAGCTGCTATTCGCTAGACAACACAAGTCACTGTGGATATTTTGTGACTCCGTTTGTTCGTGGCGACAGAGGCGCAGTCAGAGGTTCATTTAACCGGAGCGTTGCCACTAGTCAGGTTATTCAGAGCCTGTGAATGCTGCCAGTTTTACATAAAACTGTGTCATTGAATTTGAGATAAAATTAAGTTTTCACCTGATTTTGAAGGTTTTCAGACTTACACTTGTGCCCAAACCTTCGCTTCCTCACATACCTCACAACTCCACTCTTTGTAATCCAGTTCCCTAAAATGTGTATCTGCACATTTGTGTGTATGTGAATGTGTGTAGCCTAATTAAACCATGGCAGCCATATGTGTTAATGAGCTCCCTCATTAGGCAGTAGCTCTCCTCGTTAGGGGGAGAGGCGTCGCTGGTGGAGGAGAGATGGAGCGGCTCTTTCTCAAGCTCCTGCTGAGTTCGCTGTCCCACACACTGAAGAGGGGATTATCCTACGGAGGGCAGCGAGGAGGGAGGAGAAATATGGGCCGAGACGAGAAAATATATTTCTGGAGATAGAGCGATGTAAAAGCCCTTAAAAATAGAGACAACAGCTTTTAAAACAGGTGTAAGGGATTATACAGACAAAAGAGTCATTTTACCAAATGACAATTTAAAATTCTAAACAAACGACAATAAAAGCAAAACTGCTCTTATGATTTCTGGGTAACAAAAGGCAAATATTCAACTCTGAACTGGAGCTTTATGGTGTTGAATGTGACAAAACATTGGATTTTTCGATGGTTGCAACAGATTCAGCTGAACTGTCGTTTCCTGGATGCACAACTCACTCAGTATCACTATTTTACAGTGTAAAGTTGCGTCTCATTGAACGGTGGTGGCTCTTCATGGCTTCTTTTAAGCTTAAAGTTCATAAAGAGATGCCAATGAGTCGGTCATGTAACGGCCAGTATGTGATTTCTAATGTTCTCACATTCATTTTAAATAGAAAACTTATTTTCTTTCAACTTTCTACCTCATTTCAGACAGTGGGTTCATAATGTTGTGAAGACATTTAGCTAAAGGCGTTACCTGCCTGCTAAATGTTACTCTGCATGTATTTTTTTTATTTTATTTAATTTATGTCCTAGCTGACTTGTATTTGTCATTTAATTGCGTTTTCCTGTCAGGACCGTTTGATGGTTACTTTGCTTTAATCAACATGTTTTCTGCCAGTGACCATTACATTATTGGCCAAAATCTAAAAATTGGTTCTAACAAATAAGTTGAATTGCCAACATTCACACGATTTTAACATTCAAAAATAGCTTTATCTCTTGAAGGCTTCAGTTTTTAGGAGATAGTTTCACAGTCTTTGGAACGTGTGTTTAATAAATGCACAGTTTGTGTTCTAAGTTTTGTTGAACACACATTTCTTCACCAACGAGAACCATCTGTCTGTCCTGTACATTTTACTGTAGAGTGGATAAAGTGAAAGTGTCTCTCTGTCCTTCTGTGTCCCACCAGGCTCCCTCTCCTGCAGAGACAGCGGAGGCTCGTCCTGCCCGTCCACAGCCTGGTGTGTCTCGCTGCCTTTGGCCTGGCTCTGCCTCTCGCCATCAGTCTCTTCCCACAGATGTCCCAGGTACGTCACCCCGTAAACGTCCTTCCTCTTAGATCCAACAGGAAATCATTTAATAACTGCTTCGTCTGAAGTTTAATCTGTGACATTGATGTTTAATTTTTGGTCTGAAGTGATTTTTGCTTTGGAGCTTCTGCACTGCAATAATCATCCGTCAGTAAAACCAAATACAGGCCACTACTGTGGGTTTTCTACTGTTGAATATTCAGCTTTTGTATCATAGTAGTTTTGGTGTCACTGCTGGACTCGCTGCACCTGCTCATGCTTCCTATTGATTTTGTTCTTTGATACAAACAAACAAACAGCTGTCGCAGCTAGACGCTAAAAGCAAATGTAAAAACCTTCATGAGCTGGAACAGAATTGATATTGAATGTTTTTGAATTACCACGTGATTCACAGTGGAGATGCTCAGAGAAAAAATCTGATAAAAAACTGATTTAACTCATTAAATATCGGAGTCAATTTCATATCTGCTGATCCCAAGAGTTCCTTTTATTCATATTTGTTTTTGCTTCTTTAAATGCTAACTGCTTAGCTCGGACCTGCTGTGACTGATGTTGATGACCGGAGTCTCCTGACCTCCTGAACGTTTCCCATTGAGCTTCACGGAGGCTCTCTCCTAATGAGGCGTAGCCCTCTGAGACATAACCTGCTCTGTTATGATCTGCCCAGAGTCTCTCTTGCCTTCAGTCATTGATGCCATCCAGGCTAGCAGGCTGCGATCTAACTTTAGCCTCGTTGGCTCAGTATGTGTCATTCTACTCATTAAATGGCTACGGCATGATGTTGTTTTTCACTCCATCTCTGTCTTTGTCTCGTCTCTGCCAAATGACTCGCTGACACAAGCCAACCGGCTCTGGCTTTAAAATGTTTAGGATTTAATTACCACTGGAAATAGCTCAGACAGCCATATGGCAAAAAACTTCAGACATATGTGCCGCCAACGGTCCTGTGAAAAGCTGCCTCCCGTTCCACAGAGGGGCCTGTTTTTCTCTCACAAGTCCTTTTTGCACTTTCGCAAGGATAGCAGATGAAAAAAAAAAGAACTCCCCAAAAAGCAACATGAATGCTCGGCTCCCCTGGACCCCCCGCCTACTCAATTTGTCCCACTTCCCCATTTCACACCTACCAAGATGTCTGATTAGGATTCTGCCTCCAACTCCAACAGCCATCTGTCTCTGGTTCAAATATTAGGAGATGCAAACCTCAAATTAGACTTTAATCTGCCAAATTGGCTTTTTGCACATTAGCAGTAAATATGGAACATTTAAAGCCTTTAAGAAATATTT
>NW_019525454.1:291259-339096 GCF_002814215.2 Seriola lalandi dorsalis | reverse complement strand
ACACAAATATAAAGTAAGAATATTTTTAAGTCTTAACCTTTTTTAAAGGAGTTTTTTTTTTTTTTTTTTTTTTGCTCCATATATGTTTTTGTGAAAGCACTATTTTAATAATGCCTCCTCTGTATTTGTGTATGTATGTATCTGCACTTGATTTATATAAACTGTCTGTCTTCAAGTAGCCTATTATCTTTTGTCATGATCTGTGCGATTAGTATGTTTGCCCGGTTGCTGGGGGAACGTAGCACGGGCTGCGATGCCGTGTAATTCAACAAGAAGCCACATGCAGATCAGTGGAAGATGCTGGGTGTAAATTGTGGAACATAATTCAGGTGAGACAAATACAAACAAAATACCATTCATAAAGCAAACTGTTACATATATGCATCTGATTTCTCTTCTTTTGATTGATCTGCAATCAGTGATGAGCATCACGTTTAAATATGTCTGAAGGATTTCACTCTTAGTTTTTGGGCGTCACAGAGGGCGTTACAGAGGACCCCAGTTCTACATTTTAACTCATAAATTCAACTCAAAAAAAAAAACAAAACACATTTGTAAAGATGGTTTTTGCATTTTTAAAGTTATCGATAATCTTGTTTGTTTGTTTTTTTTAAATTCTGTACAACTTTATACTTTATGGAAATAAATCTCATCTCTAAACTGTGTTTAACTGAGAATTTATTGCAGATATACCAAATGAGGTAATTTCAGTAATGAGCAGAATGCAACTGGTTTTTTTTTTTCCAGTAATTTCCAAAATTATTTAAAGTGAGTCTTTCACTAATTAAGTTCTGTACTTTGTGATTCAGTGTGTTTACCGCTGCTTGACTGAAACTGATCCAATGTGACAACTGTGACTGCGCTGCATGATTTATCACCTCACGTGCAATTTTATTAACCAACAATAAAACACATGTGATTTGTGGTGTTAGTGGAGAAAATAGGAGGCTTCAGTCATCCCACAGAAAACAATAATGAGGAAACCAGCCGTCGTGCTTCACTTCAGGTCTCCGACACCTCTGCAGCAGCAGCAGCTCCCTGCGCCTCCGGGGAGACTCTTGTTTTTCACGGCGGATTCCTGCTCTCATCCTGAACTCTCCTCTCTGCTGACTCAGGCGACAGGAGACGCAGTGTTTAGGGAGACGGGCGTGATTGTTCCAATTAATTGTTTTCCCTAACAGACAACTGAGAGGCGCAGCTCTCGTTAGTCGCTGCTGACCTTTTACCTAACTGAGATGTGATTGGCCCTAACCGCACCTGCCTGTCGAGAAGATGGTTGTAGAGCTTCACAGGTCAGGGTGAGCTGCTGTGTTGGTTAAAATACACCTTTGATGATGTTTATTTGGACAATAAGGAATGCTGAATCTCAAACTTTTTTTTTGTACCGTGTGTTTGCACCTGCAGTGAGTATAGGATGTCCTGGAAACTCAAAACAAGGCATGTGGCCCCTTTTGCAACTGCAGATGTCTGACGCATTGTGCGCCTTTGTGAAAAGGTGAGACTACTGCAGCATGTTTGGCTTGTCTGCCTCCCACCTTTTCTCTGCTGCCTCTCTGCCTCTTGACTTACAAAACATCAGGGTCAGACGTCAGGGCTCATCTCTAAAGACTCGGGGTCATTAGGAGGAGATTCCTTCCGTTTCTCTTGACAGATGATTACTGAGGCGGTTGGTGAAATGGGAGGCGCACAATAGTGACTACTTTCCCTCTTTCTTTTTTTTTCTTTTCTTTTTTCTTTTTCAGAGCTCGGATCCTTTGGATGGGAATTATTTCTGTGTCCCCCTTCTGCTGGAATTCAGAGGAAATACCGGCTGATAAGTAACACACCTGACACCTGTGCAGCTGTCCTGCACCATTCCTGACACCTCCGTCTCAAGCCATGGTTCCCAAACTAAGAGAAACCCTCCCAAGGGGTTGTTAGATTTTTTTGGGGGGTGGGGGGTGTCATGAGACATATTTATACAATTCAAATTTAAACTTTTAGCGTTGAGGAATACTTTTTCAACTCTAGTTTACAACATAAAACAACATGAAAATGGAAAATTCCTCTTTGGTTGAACTGTTCACCATTTCATGTGGCGCGAAGGCCCGAGTGTCTGCAGGTTTTCATTCCAATCAAACACTGCAGCAGCATGTTTCACACTGATTTCCTCATGCAGCTTCACGTGGAGAGGAGGAACTAATGAGTGATACCTGCAGCTGTAATGGCTGCTTGGAATGAAAACCTGCAGACTCTTGAGCTTGGTTGACTGACTGAAAAAAAACAGTACCTGAATTATATAAAAACATTACATTTCCCATCAGAGAAATAGTTTTTGTTTTTATTTCTAAAACATCTTTTTGTAATTACATGTTCTGCTTGAAAAGTATGTTCTCATATGTTTTATACCACACACTGCGCTCAATGAAATTAGGCAAATGCAGACATTCAACAAATGGCGAGATGTCATCCGTCAGTGACAAATGTGGCATGGCAGACGAAGCACATAGCTGTGAACTTGCTTTTATTATGTGGCACAACTCGCCCCTAACACCAGGGGTCTCTGCAGCTACTCATCTGTCCCAGAGTCATGCACAGCTGGCCATGAATTGCCTCTCTGTGGAGGATCTTCATTAAGGAGCGTAACAGAGCGCCGGAAAAGGCTCTCAAGTCACAAAAGTAAAAAAAAAAACAAATCATGCAGAGACCGACAGATTTGCATCTTGTCTTTTTGACACACGGTTCATTTCCTGTTTTGTTCTTCGTGCCAGTCACCAAGCCGTTCTTCGACTCACTGCGTGGATTAAAAGTGTGCGACAACACGTTTCTCGTCATTGAGGATAAAATTTAAATTAACACGGTACACAGGTGGCGGAGTGGGAGGAGTGAGCAATGAGGTGTTAATGACCTAAGCAGGTGGTAAAAACAGCTTTAATGAAACAAATAGCCTCTTTCAAAAACAACCTTTCATACAGTGGCCTATGTACAATTTAAAAAAACAAAAAAACAAACACTATGATCGAGGTTGACGTTGTTTCTCTTCATCTTTGGTTGTCACACACCAAAGATCATTAAACGATGGAGGGATGTCTCCTCATCAAGAGTCATTCAGGATGGATGTCATTAAATAAGATGTGTTTTTTTTTTTTTTTTTTCTTCCAGTGTCACTGAGTAAAGCACCTCGATGAAGAGATGTGTGGTGATCACATATTTAGTCCGTGTGCGTCTTCCTCTAATGTGTCTAATTATACTTAATAATATTACATAATAAATAGTGTTGGTCCTCTGATGCGTCAGAAGGGGACGCGGGTTTTAGGGCAGCGTTGTCGGAGGTTGGACCGAGGTTTTAGTCCTCTGAGGTCACGTCAATGTCCTCGGAGCTGGCCTGCTTGGTGGCGATGCGCCATCTGTTGATGTGGTGGTTTCCCTTCTTCTTCTGCTGGCTGTCTGGTCCCTCCTCCTCCAGCTTCTGCCGCTTGTACTTGGTCCGCCTGTTCTGGAACCACACCTTCACCTGGGCAGAAGAATACACAGGTTTACATGATGACGGCAACGCACATTGTGTCATGTCAGAGTAGCAGGTCAAACTGATCCCAGTGAGTGAAATATAAACAATATGCAATAGACATTTCTTAAGGTGGACAACTTCTATGTGTTTTGGTTCTAGGGCCCCATTACTAAATGTAATGGACTCAGCATTGATGTCTTTAATAACAGGCTACATCTAATAATTATTTTCATCATCCATTAATCTGCAGAGTGTTTACACAGTCCATTGATGAATTGCTTTGGCTATAAAATGTAAAACATTTGCAAATGAAAAAAGCGAGGTGAGTCCAAGGTGATGTCTCCAAATGTTTTTGAGCAATAGTCCAAAACAATGTTCTAAAACAGAGAAAAAGCAATAAATCTTCACATTTAAGAACCCGGAACGAGAAAACCTTTGGTAATTTTGTTTGAAAAATAACATACACAATTAATTGATTATCTAATTAGCTCGGCTCTGGCTTATCGATTAATCGTTTAATTGGTTCAGCTCTATTTGTGAGTTTCTGATGACAAGCTTAAATCTCTGTCAGTTGGTTCAACAGGCTCTTTAAGTCAAAATAAAATGAAAATTTACTTTCACACTCACTGCTAATTTATGTTCTGTTTTTAAAAAATTAAAATAATGCATAGAGTTCTCATTTTCTCCCAAAATCTGAATATATTCACCCCCTGGAAACCAGTGTAGGCTTTACTTGCTATCTTTTCTTTTTAACAATCCTACAAAACTACTCTTCCCTCCACAACTGATTCCCCTCTCCTGTCTAAAATTAATTCAATTGTTAAATGAAACTGTTATTTAAATCTTAAATGGCAACTTCTCTTTGCGTCCATGACTGAAAATTGCATGAATACATGGGGAAAGGCCAACAAGCTAAATAGCTTCCTCGTCTGGCTTGTGTTCCTAGTGTGACCTTGGAATATGAGCTTGGCTGAGTAACCTATATGTGGTCAGGATCCATTTTTTAAATAGCAACAAGATCGCTGGGCTTCATAATGTTAGCTTCCTTCCCTCTCTTGCCTTTCTCTAGGCCACAGGCTCATTTCAAATACCAGAGCTGGATGGTAGTGCTTTAGTTTGTTTGTCTACAGTGGTGCTGCCACAGGGAACTATGTGGAAACGAAGCCACAGGAAAGGTGCAGCAGTATTTGATTTTATCATTTTCATGAATTAGTATCAACTCTCTTATTATCTTGTTGGATTATATAACTAAAGCTGTCATCTCTGCTCCTCATTGTTTTTTATTTTGTTGTTGTTGCAGCACATACTTAAACTCAAGACCAAATAAACTTTGTGTGAGTTAATTAACATTCAGTTCACTGTTGTTATAATTAGCATAATGCAATTGGTGCTTAATTGCAAGCCTCCTATTGACTGACACAAAACTTAAACTTGCAAGCAGCATTTATCCATATTGCTGACTCTTTTTATTGCCTATTAGGCCTAATTGACACCCAGATAATGTGGACTCATTAAAGTTCAGCATCAATAATATTTACTCGTCTTTATCCTATAGCATGCATGAATTAAACATCTGTAAGAGACTAACTGAACTACAGCCATGTCTTGTGTGACCTGAGAAAGTGGAATTACCCAGATTTTCATATCTTAAAAAAAACTTTGAATTTCTTTAAAAGTGCACAATACAACACTGTCAGTATCAGTATTAGCAACAGCTCTGTGTAGTGTGTTGCAAACTGTGGGTCTGATATGATATGATAAAATGCTCTTATTTTTATACAGCCAATTCAAAAATAATTTATAATTTCCTTAGTATCATTGTAATAGACTCATTTTGTAACGTTACAGCAAAAATACTCAGATAATTCCTTATTTGTAAATAACTTAGGCTACCTATATTTCAAACCATTGTAGTTTACGTAACACTTAAATAAGCAATTTAAAACAAACATTAACAGTAGTTGAAATAATATTCACCTTAAGTTAAGCTTGCTTCCTTTTAATTTTGCTGCTTTAAATTGAATTGATGATACTAACTCTTATTATTATTATTATTATTATTATTATCATCGTCATCATTTTATAATTGACATTACCGAAAATCTTCTCTTCATATTTTGGCTTTGAAATAAATGTCATTTTCACACTGATATTTCCATCTTGCTTAGTTACCCCCCATGGTTACTGTTCGGGGATAACTTGCCTTTATTTAATTAATATGTTTAATTGAATTATCCCCTTAATATTTCCCACGTACGCCCTTTACTTTCTGTCAGACAGATACAGTCTCTCCGTCGTCCATTCGCGACGACAAACGCAGTAATGTTAGGTAAATGTTTTCTCATAGTGGAAATATTCCCGTGGTTTATCGCGACACTTGACGGTAGCGTGAGCGGAATAGAATGTCGTTACCATAGAAACGCTGCTCTCAGTAAAGTCAAGTTAAAAGCAGAAATTGTTAATAATGAGACGATTTTAGATCTTTAAGGGGTCGACTTCTTATTTTTTCGAAGCAGTTAAAAAAAAAAAAAGTGAGTGAGAGTTAAATTAGCCGTGTTTGAGAGAAGAAACTCAGACTCGAACATCATAAAACTATAGGGGAAAAGTGCGTCGTTGCTAGCATGACGTTAGCTTAACGTTAGCTTAACTTGCCTGTGTTTCAGATAAACTCAAGCTGTTGGCGAGCTGCTTCCTCTCGGCTCCCACCACATAGTGATTCTTCTCGAAGGCTCTCTCCAGACGGAGGAGCTGCGAGGGAGAGAAGGCCGTCCGGATGCGCTTGGGTTTCCTGGCAAAAGGACCGTGGAGGAGCAGGCTGTCCTGGGACACATCGTTACCTGAAACGGGAAGTGGGGCGTCAGTCGAGACTGGAGAAGGTAACAAACATTATAAACGCTTTGTTTTGTTTTTTTTGTGACTGGACAGTGTGCAGCAGGTTGGCTGTCAAGTGTGTGTGACCAGTCCTATAAACTAACCAATCAGAACCAGCTCTGAGTCTATAAGAATGGACAAATTAAGCTGTAGATGTTGTTATTATGGTAATAGAAAGCAGAGGTCAAGCAAAATTTAAAAGACTCTTCATTATTATTATTTATTGTTAATTATTATTTTTATTATGACTAGTTGTATAAAGTAAATATTATAAAGAAATTAAATAGGCCTATTTGCTGGTGAATGCTAGTAATATAAGTTTTTGTCAAATTATTTAAATACCTGAACTCACACTCTACCAACAGCATTAACAAAGCGACCTGCGTGTTTCCATGAAACATCCCTTTTCTATTGTTTCTCTTTCCTTTAATTACAAACCCTGCCTTTTAGCTGCCTATCTTGGGGTGGGCAAATTTGGATGTGGCCTTAGGCAGACGGAGATGCTTTACAAGTAGTTTCTCTGTATTAAAAATGGAGTAGAAGCCTAATAAAAACAATTTAGTTCTAACTATAGCCGTTTATTTATTTATTTCTCACTATTAATTTGTCTGATTGCTATTAAACTGGTTCAGAAGGGTTCAGCCAAATATAGCCTATATTAACCAAACATAAATGAGAAAATTGACATTATATATTTATTTGATCAAATAGCTTTTAAAACAGCCGGATAAACGGCCACATTTAAATATACTGTATTTTATAGCACATAGGCTAAATTAAGATGAAGTGTTTTGATAGTGTTTTGAATGAGCGAGAATATGTTTTTTACTGTGAATAGCGCTTAATTAACTGACAACGAATAAATTTTCACCCTGATCTGTTTTAGAATATTTTTTCAAGCAGGTGTAAGATGTGAGGCAGAAAACGACAGGTTTTTTTTTTTTTAAGGGTAAAATCTTCCAGAAGGCTGTTGCTAATGCGCACATGAAGTAGGCGACTGAATTGGAAATATAATGGTGATCTTTTATTTTTTATTTATCTATTTATTTATTTTTAACCTTTTTATTTCATTTTTGTCTTCTTGCATCCAGTAAGAAAGTCCACAACAAAATCCACCAGAGGTCTTTATGGGATATTTATTAATTAAACTATATTGTAATTAGGATACATCAAACTGCCAGTGTGGAAATATAGGTGGATATTTTATTATAATAATTTAGGGGAATTTTATGGATTTATGTCATTCTGACTTTAGTGTAAAATATATGTATATACACCTTCTGTCATACAGGACCAGTTAGTCATGCAATAAAGTACAATATGAAATAAAAAATACACTTTGTTAAAACATGCCATAATAGGTTGTAGAGATGCATTTACTGAGTAATAGATGCACAGTTGTTTGTCTGGTAAATAAATCACTGCAGGCTGAGTTAAACCCTTTGCTGTTGTAATGCCTGTATTGGATCTTCAGATTTGCGTTTCTGTTCCCATTATACTGAACTTATTATCATGGATTTTTATCTATTGTGCCTCTATAGCCTGGATGTTGTCGTGCAAGATTTTTTTTTTTTTTTTGCAGTGCAATTGTAAACTAACCCAGGGCGAGTTTTCTTGTATGGAAAAAAAAAATCAAGCTCAGAGCTTATCTTCTCCTGGCTGTGGCTTTCTGAGAGTAGCTGCAGGGCGAATGAGAGTGGAAATATGAGAGCAGCTCGACAGCCTGCTGCAGACCCGGTGGCCTTGTCGTTTATACTATCTGGCAGCAATTTATTGTTCAAACAGGAAATGTTCTCAATATTGGCAATTATATCATGTTCGAAAATGTCATGTCCAATAACATCCAGCTGTCTGTAACTTCTCAGAAAGCAGAGATTGGACAACTTTTATCTAATAGTCATGAAGTTGTGTTAATTAATTTTGAATTATACAAATACACATGTTATGAATTTCTCCAAACAGTAAAACCCATAGATCTATAAATTCAAACAAAAGCAGAGCATCCTGTTTGTTTTTAGGCAGACCATTCCAGGAATGAATAAAGTTGTATGATCTTTAAGTAAAATTAAAACCTGCTTCGTCATATTTGAATGTCCTAAACGGGGGTGTTATATCTCCACATCACATACCTTGAAATCTGTGTCCGAAAAACCTGTTCCGTAGGACCCAGGGGTAGAAGTTGAGCGGGTCTCGGTGTTGCGTCCCGAAGAAGTGCGGATGCTGTAGGTGGGAGCCTCCGAGCTGGTGTGGAGCCACGGTGAGGGAGGGGTGGTTAACCGTCTCTGGGAACACCAGGTCCGGGCTCTGGTAGAGGGACCTGGCCGGTGGACCCTGGTAACCGTTCATTAAGGCATCTGTCGTCGGGTTAGAGTAACTTAAAGCCGTCGGACGGATGGGATCCTCGGCTGTTAGAGGGTTCTCTTTGGCCACCAGAGACTCTATCGTGAAGCAGCGCTTTCCTGCAGACGAAAACATCATCTTGTGAAAAGAAATAGAAAACCAACACCAAAGGAAAGTGATCAATCGTTTCCCTTCCTCTTGCTGGAAAAGGTAACCCCCCCCCTCTCAAAGATGCATGATCAAAGATGGAGGGTGCGTGGAGGGTTTTGCACACAAACTCAACAGTGCTGCAAATTGCCCTGATCCATGGAGTCTGTACGCACTCGGAGGGTTTCTGTGCACAAGTGCGCACCAAGTAAAGCGCCTCCGAGCTTCCATGTAGCTTGACGCTGCGCAGGGAGAGAGCTGATTGGACCACAGCACCTGCCAATAGGTCTCCTCAAGTACCTGCTTCATAGATCACACAAGACCGGGCGGCTTAGTTACAGAGACACGCTGAGAAAACATGTGTGCTGCAATTAATGGGTCATTGTGTGTCCTATTCAGCCTTAATATCTCGTTTTTCTAAAGGGAAAACAATCTGCCGGTGGGGGTGAGAAAGTTCCACTTGTTTTAGTGCAGGTTCAGTCGTTTTCTGCAGCAGTGTCAGTATCTTGAAGCCTGTATGTCAAGAAATTAAACCCTGTTCAGGAAAATTACTCATGGAGACAAGTGGGATTCTTCACCCTCAACTGACTACCTGAAGTTACCTGACGTTTTTCCGAGGGCTTTAATAACATTTAGAGCCCGTTTCATCATCATTATACAAGGGTAGAGCGTGTTACTGGAAGTGTGTTAACCACCAAGAATATATATAGACTTCACATGCTTTTACTCACCTGTAATATGCGTTTAAAGGCGAAACAGAAAAACACGGTAAAGGCTGATTTACGTAAAGGTCAATTCATTTTTCTCTCCGCTCGGCTGTTCTTTATTATTTCAATCTATATATATATATATATATATATATATATATATATATATATGTATATATATATGTATATATATGTATATATATATGTATATATGTATGTATTTTTCATTAGTTTTATTCGTGTAATTCAAACATATTTGAGCAATTCGTTGTTTCTGCTGAATCAGATTTATATCCAGGTAAAACTGCAGCACATTGTTCTCCCTCTACTATAAACGGTGTCTCCTCTCAGTATTAGCTCTGTAAAATTATAAGTTTTTATTTTGTGGATTTAACATTTTTTTACTTGGTGCAACACATGTTCCGCTCAGTAGCTATGTTTATAAGGAAAGGAAATAAATATGGGCAGAATTTGATTAATTTTTTTACTCGTTTTTTGTTACAGATATAATAATAATAATAATAATAATAATTATAATAATGTGATCGTCCGGTCAATGATCAAAAAAATCCTCCAGTCTGTTACTGGTGGACTGTGTTCATGTTGATATGTCATTTAGTCATGTAGTAATTAAAATGTAGTTTTTATCCTGAAACCAAAACGTGAGATAATTTCACTTTTTAATAGTTTCAGTAGTTTCATGATTTAAGAGCAACATGTTGGAAAACAGACTAAATGAGACACCATTCTACTGGCATCAAGAAAATGATTTGGCTCCGTTTGTGCTCAATGAGCGCAGTGGAGCAGCAGGTCGTCCTGCAGACAGATTGCATGGTCCTGCAGGAGAAATCAGCAGGGAAAGAGGAAGCTCGGAGGCTGGCTGGTCCCCCGGTGCTCCGCTTGCATGGCGCGCTAACCAAGTTGATCATTTACCTCTTAAAACGCTCGTTTGCTGAGAAGTTGCATTAGAAAATCATTACCGATGGGAATTATGAGGTAAAACAAGTGGTTGATTAGGCGTTTAGAGCTAAAGGCTCCTAAAGACGGCGGTAGGTTCTGTGAATGGCTCTGTGTCCAAAAAGCGCCCAATGTTTCCTCCTCCACTTTAACTTCTTTCAGCACAGTCCTCAGTGAAGGACTGTGTGGACAGATAAACATCTGCATGTCTTTTTCTATGTGGCTCTGAGCAAAGTTTCTCTGGAAATATATTTCCTCTGTTCCTCCACGACTCATAAGAGCCACTGTTGAAATTAACAGGCCGATAAATGAATTCCATCCTATTAAAAATGCTTGTTTTTGTCGATTATTTTTGTCGAATTGAAAGGATTGCAGAAAAAATGGAAGAATGAATGGGGTTATATTTGCTTCAGGATACAATTTTTTTCATTTAAACTAAATGTCCTGTTCGAAACTATTATGTTTTGTTGTAAAGTTACATTATAAATCCTTAACCATAGTGATTGAGATTAGGAAGAACACAGTATTGAAGATGGTACAAGAAATAATGAAAAATAACTCAGAATAAAGAGCGAATCAGGACTCGGTCACAGTCATTCTTTGTTGCAGGATTTTATATTTAAACCGTCTTTCTTTTCTTTTTCTTTTTTTTTTTTTTACCTGAGACCGCAGCAGCAGGAACTTGAGGGCTGACCGAGTTTAACGATGAAAGCCTGCGGGCCTTTACGCACTGACCCTGATCTCTGCTGGTTAATAAATGATCAAATCGCTCTGCATTAACAAAAACAAAGCAGGGCAGTCTACCGTTGTTCCGTACCTGCTATTAGTTTCCCCCACCCCGAGGCTGCGGAGGAGAGTCTGACCACAGTGATCTTCATCTCAAACTGTGGAAATATCTTCGCTTTATTGTTAAATTCCTCTGTATTTGATTGTAGTTTAATATTACTGAGATATCCTGAGAGACTTTTAGAGGCGACTTCTGACCTTTGATGTGGCGTAGCCTTCTTTTTGGTTGTTTAATACCCTTGAACGTTCCTGTATAACAGCAACAAAACAATGTTTAAACGTATTGTGTTATTCTGCCCTATATATGGCCCACACTGGATGGCATCAGATTATATATTAATAATAGGTTTGCTGCAGTAAGGGAGAATGGGTTCAGTTGTGACACAGGTTACACATTGTCCAATTAAGTAAACTAAAAGAGAGAATAGTTAACAAAACATTATGAAGGACAGCTGGTTAAGGATTTGACAGGAAACACTTGTGTCTATTTTCAGTTTTCCATAGAGCCACTCTGTCTAAATGAAAAAACAAATTATAACAATAAAACTTTGTATTAACTTGTTTTAAACTTTCCCAAACTGTTTGTATTTTCACATCATTCTGGGAGAAAGCCAGAAAAAAAATCTCTAAACAACTCAGATTATTGTTTAGTTTATAGTGTCACTAAAAAAAAAAAAGATTGAGAACATTGGCTCCAGCAAAATTTACAAATTTCTCGTTTACATTTGATCCCTGGTCACTTTTTATTCCACATATGTAGAAAGGTAGTGTGATCACTGACCTTCCAGAGAGTCCAGGGTACATATCTTAAAAGTAAATAAAGTAGTTCGACAATTAAAAACATGTTGTGTTGATGAAGTGCAGAAATATTTAGATATTAGACTTTTTTTCTCTAATAATTTGAGAAAATATATATTTTAAATGTTACGAATGACTGTGACTCTGGCTCCTATACAGTTTTTGGTAATAGTTGAAAACCAGATTTCCTGACAGACAAGATTAAAGTCCGCTCTGATCAAACTGTTCACCCACATCATTGTCCAAAAATGTTCATTCTGCTGGTTAATGGTCAGTTTTAATTGTCTACAGTGTTTGTTTTTGGGGTTCAGTGAACTGGTCCAAAACAGAGACCACTATGAAGACAGAAGGCACAGTGTAAGATAAGTGCTGCCCTCTAGTGGACTGTGTCTAAACTAAAAGTTATACTAGTTTAACTCTAATATTTACATAGGCTCTGATAGTATGAGTGCCTGGACTTAATGGTGCGTTCATAGTGACAAATGTAATCTCCCATAACAAACATAGCGCGATCTCATCATTATGTGACTATCACACATTTTGAGTTGTTGCATTAACAAAGATTTATTCACAAAGGTTGAAGATGTTCCTTATTTTAAGGGGTAAACATGACACCAGAACCCTTAAGTATGTTATAACTTCCCAAAAATATTCCCAGTGACCTTAAAAAAGTGGCAGCTGTGCGAAACAAAACTCTCTTAGTTCAAACGTTTACTATTTAAAAAAAATCGTGTTTGATAAACACTACTTCCAACAGTAAAGGCCAGCAGCTAGAGACGTGATGTGTCATTGGAGCTGTGAGGGGGAAACCTCCACCAGTCCACAATTCCCAATTCACCCAGTTCATGTGAGGATATTGTTTTTAGGCCAATGCTGCCCCCCAGTGGCTGAACTGAGGCACAGCATTGTTCAGAGGATTAGAGGTTTCCTGCAGAGGTCAATGGAAGCTTAATAATAATAATAATAATCCTTATTATTTCCAATCCAACTGTTCAATCCTAAAACAGAAAATGCAAAATTATCAATATGTGATATTACACAACAATTTGTGATGTTTCTACAAATCAGTAAATGGCTGTTGCAGCCACGTTGATGATAATATGAAATTTAATATTCAAATGAACCTTTCCGGAAATGACTGTTTAATTCTCTTTTTGTCTTCAGGCTTATAACCTTCCTGTAATTTACCACTACACTGTTTCAAGGGAGGAGAATCCTGCATAAACCAGATCATCCACATTTATTTTCCTTTACTAAAATACACATTAAAATGTACTAAATACACCTCAATATATTCTTTATGTGGTTTGTCCCCAGCCTCTGAAATACTTTGTCATTGCAGCAGTAAATGATTCTACACCAATATTCCTTTAACGAAATAATTCAAATAGTTTAATGTGATTATTATGGGCTATAATCCTTCCAGTATATGTGATTAATGATTGGGATCAGGATTTATTTCTGTATGAATTGTCTCTGCAGTCTTTTCCCGCCTGATGTGTCTCCATCAGACTAACTCACGGCTCAGCTCAAACTCCGGGTTTCTCTCGCACCTCCCGCGTTCATTAATAAACTAATTGGCCATTTTGTTTCGCATTAGCGTTGTGTGTTCAGCTAATCTATTCCACTTAAATACTTGGAAAATTTCACCCCATTATAACGAGATGGGAAAAGTAGCACGTCGCTGCGTTTGTGCCACCTGCATGAGAAGTGGGGTCGCTTAGCCACCTGTACGGGCCCCGCTCCTCCACCGGCTTCCCTCCTCAGCATAAACAAACATCCCACATTTAACAGGCTCTGGAGAAAAGAATAAAGATAAAATGCGTGCTCATACCCAGAAAAGGTATTTCTCCTCAACTTTATCCGCTGCTCTGCGTGGCCACAGTCGATTCTTGACAACTTTAGCCAGAATAAAACGTGTGTATTACAAATTTCAAAGCCAAAACAGTTAAATTACATCATAATTTCCCATGTGAGTGGTATACTGACCTTGTAGCCATGTAAGATAAAAAATATTATTGAGTTATCATAAACGTGCTTGACCTACGTAAAAGTACCTTCATGAATTTTGCAGTGATTTATAAGGAGCTAAGTGCATCTATAATATAGTATCTATCTATAGTCTTAAGTTGTGATAATATGATCCAACATGTTTCGTTTTTTAATTTTATTTATGGGATGTGCCGTGCGTAAAAGGCGCACGTTGGATGAATTACGAGTAATTTGAGAACCAGCGGATTCGATACAGTCCAATCCTCCTAAACTGGCCTTTAAATCCTTCGTGGTTCTTCCTCTGTGTCTGTGTCTGAACAGGAACTGCTACTTCCTGGGAGAAAAACAGTCTGTTTTCCAAAACATCAGTTTCACTTCAGCTCCTCTTGTCAGTGCCCGTGTCAGAAGTCATTGTGCCTCTCAAATGCGCTCCTTTCACCGCGAGACAAAGGGCAGCTCCCACTTCAAACGCTTGTAATGAAAGCTAATGACTATTAGATGGAGTAGAGGGGCCTTCGCCTCTGCAAATAAAATGCAAAGGAGGATTTTTTTTATTTTTTTATTTTTACTATCGCCCACCCTAAAACGCGCGTTGGTCAAATGAAGCGCAGTCTCCCCTTTGGAGCTGGAGGTTATTGCTCTCCATGAGAACTTTCACACCTTCTCGGAGCTGCATTACAATCTGACGGTGTAGACTAAGAGCTCAGCTGACCTCAGTCACATGACCAAAGGCATTTAAATCTAGGGACAACAAAATAAACTCTTGCTGTAGAGCTGTAGTCTTAATGTAAGTATGTTTGTAGGTATTAATGTAGACACACTGAAGCATGAATTCATCTCCAAGGAGTGATGACAAAGAGATTTTTAAAAAATACCCTCATCAAACTTTAGCATAAGTACAATTGATATCTTAGAGTTTGAATTATAACAGGTATATTTCACTGATTTCTGGCATTTTATACACTGATAATGAAATTCATAGTTTCGTGCAGCCCTAGTTTAGGTTATTGTAAAACATATTTGTACAATTAACATTTAAAAATTTATATATTTGTGTTCAGTTTATTTCAGTTTTGCTGTTGGCTGCACACTCAGGAATTCTGACCAAATGAATGCTAAATATTCACATATCTTTTGGATTTGTTTATTTACGTGCTACAAGAAGTCTTGTGCACAGTAACATGCGTGTCAACGTGTGTTGAGGATGTTTAGACACAGCAACATGATTTCCATTAGCAATTAATTTGGTGAATACTTTGTTAATTAACTTATTAATGTTTTGGTTTAAGGAATCATAGGCAATTGTGAAAAAATGACAGAGAAATTACAACTTTCTAGAGTCTAAGGTGAAATATCAAACTGCTTGTGTAAGTTCTCTTTCATAAACCGTCACATTGACACAGCTATTAAGAGTAAAACAGTTTCTATATACTATAAAAACTCTACTATGACAGTCTCGGCTCTAGAAAATACAGAACAAGCCACCAAAGACACAATATTGTCCAACTGGACAGTGTGGATAAAAACAACAACAAGACAAATAGTGTAAAGTGCTCATGTGCAAAAGGAGTAAGAGTTGATTACGAGCCAAAGGTCATGAGACGAATGAAGACGTAACAGTTGCCTTTCATAAGACGCTTCAGCTCGGAGCCTGTAGAGAGTCTTAAGAAGCCCAGCCAGCGCTGGCATGTTTCCAGCCGTTAAGGTGCCCCGTGCTAATTGGGACGATGAGCCCGGTGACCCCCACCTCCACCCTCCCCAGGACTCTCCAGGTTTTCCCAGGCCTCTGGCTGCTTCCTTTCTGTTCCTCAATGGGATTACGTTGGGCTGTGGAGAGAGGACAGGAGGAGGGGGGGGGGGCTCTGATTCCCAGCTGATCACATCAGAAACGGCTCTCCGGGGTTTTTACAAAAATTCTGCTCCTTCAGTGACGCTTCGGCCCTAATCAGGCCGAGCGGGGACGCCAGGAGAGAGCAGGCGGGGGGGGGGGTCTCTTTCTCTGACAAGAGACAGAGAAAGAGATCAACCCTGTTACTGTTTATTAAACTTCTCCCTTTGATACTGTTACCAGCCGTCTTCTCCCTCTTACAGCATCTCTGCTGCTCACGGCTTTGAAGCTTCCTGAGGGTTTTCGTTTGTTTGTTTTACAGTTTGTTGAGTTCAGTTCGGCAGCAATGAAAGAAGACGGTGAATTCATGTCTTCGATGAACAGAGCAGGTCTGCAAACGTGCCAATATACATCAACAGTACAAACTGCTGTGAGTTAAGAGGTAAAAGTCTAAGTTGATCCGATCGGACTGAAATAACTTGGTGATAATACTGATGTTTAACTGTTTTTGGTTGAGTTGAGTGACCTGGTGGTCATACTTCTACTTAGACAAGAGTCCCTTATTCTGAAAAACATTTTGCACAGGAAATAATTGAGTGAAGCAACAGAGCAGCAGAAAGGGGAGGGAGTGGATGTGCAGCTCAATAGCTGTAAATGCAGTTAGTCTAAATATTAAGAAATTCATGCTCTTATTTCTTGGGTTGTGGGAAGTTAGTTAGTTACAGCCCTAATGTACAACACAGATCAGCAGTTCCTAACCTGGGATAATCTGAGGGGTCACTAAATAATATAAGAAAGAAAAGCATAACTTTCTGTGATGTCAAAGTTCCCCATTTCTCTTGTTAAATTGAAGATATTCAGCTTCAAACAAACAATCTGAGAGGGAAAAACACTTTGTGGTTCATGTCCACACTTACACTTAACTGTAAGAAGTCACAAGCGAAAAGTATAGATGGGTGATCAAACCTTAAAGCCAGAAATTATCAAGTCAATTACATAATTTATTCAAAGTGTAAACTAGGAAACCAAACATGTTGTCATGTGGATGAAACTCGATTAACTGGGTTAAAAAAATCAACCTGTCTTTGTGGTCGGTTGAGTCCAGATACCTGTTCGGAAAATAGACATGAAATAATTTAGATATATAAATCTGCTTGTTAGAAATCTATACGAGGTATTTTGCTTGTGTTATTCTTAATCTTAGCTACATTACGTCTTCTATTCCCTCTCGATCATCGGCTCTATCTTGCTCTAATAAAGTACTTTGATAGAAGCTGAATTTATTAACACAAAACTTTAATGCATTAAACTTTCGCTAAAAGACTTTAGGATTAAAGAGGTGGGAGCCACCACTCTGTGCTCCCATCAGCCCTCTTTGTTTAATATGACCGAGTTATCCACAGGACAGGACTTTCAGGTTGACCACCCCAATTAGCTGCTCTGATGGACTCATTTGCTACATCCCAATCCTTTCTACACACCGCCCCCTCCCCTGTGTGTTATCCCTCATGTCTGCCAGGCAGGCTTCAGCGGACAGCGTGAGTCCCTTTCCGCCCTGGAGGGAAGACGTCGAGTTTCAATAGAGCAGAGACAGGACACCTGCCGGCGGTGGGTGGGCATGTGGGAGACCTGTCCGTTGAGAAGCAGTGAGAACAGGCGTATTGACCGTTTAAACAGATTAAACAGTGAGACCCAGCTCTCCGGCCCAGAGACAGACTGACCCCTACCACCCTGGGTTACAGATATCCCAGCTAATCCCCGAGCTGGTTATTTATTTGCTTAGCTTATATCAGAGGGGAACCCGAGTCAGTCCCAGACTTATCGTTGGATCAAACCTGGGAGGAAATGTCTCCATCGTCTTCAAACTGGGCACAGATGGAGGAGCAATAAGCAGAGGTCAAAGGGCCACGATGATGGTTTTGTTGGGATACATTAGAGAGGAGGCCGTTTCTCTTTGAGCTGAATCAGTTTCTGGGCAGATTCACTCACACTCAGGAAAACTTCCACTTAATACAAGTGAAATCGAGACTCATCTGGTTGTTCAGTGAACAGAACCTCGTTGCATTTTGTAGTTTGATCATTAAACTGTCTTCATGAACTTTAGATGTGGTCAGCTAACATGATCTGTGGAGTGGACAAAATCTTCTGTATCCATGCCTCTAATATTTAATGTAAACCTGAACTTTATCTGTTTTTTTTTTTTTAAACCCCGCTCAAAAAGATTTCTCTTCAGCTAGATGCACCACAATCAGAGATCATACCTGGAAATGCACATCTTTAGGTATAATTTATTGAAACCCAGCTGATCTGCTTCTGTGTGAGTGTATTCTGATCACATTTGATTGACAATAGCAAGAACAAACCCACAACTGTCCTCAGATTTAAATCAAATGTTTTTCTCCTGATCTGGTTTCCTGAACCCGTCCACACGGATCATCACAGAGGAAAAATAACTCTTCTAACTTTGGTTGTTGTGAGTTAATATAGATGATTGATTCAGCTCTGTTAAATTATCCTGCCACACAAAATGTCACATTTAACTATTCAAACACTTCAAACTCCCAGTGGCTGAATAAAAAGCAATGAACGAGGACAAGGTCACCATTAGTGTCATAAAATATATTTCTGAATATTTCATTCAAATATACAAACATGGAACACGTGAAGTGAACTCAGCAAAGAGCAATAAATGTAGAAAATTAAATATATAACTATACATCTATTAAATACTCGTAGCTGGAGACAGAGGCCTCCTTTCTCAGCGGTTATGTACAAAAAGTCTTGTTTTGAAAAGTCCAGTGGCGGCGGGTTAGCAGTGGTCAGTGGAGTCATCGGACACGTCGATGTCCACGTCTGAGTCGGAGAACTCCTCATCCTCATCGCCTTCGTCTCCGTGCCCTTGAGATCCGGGGCTTTTTGGCGGAGCGGCCAGGCCCAGTTTGGCCAGCTTGGCCTGCTGCTGCTCCAGACTCTGTTTGCGCCACTTGATGCGTCGGTTCTGGAACCAGACTTTGACCTGGAGACAGAAAATAAGACGCACATTAGGAACATTGAAGTGTATTTAAGAGATGTATGTAAATGTGTTTCTGAGGACACACTTTTTTAAAGATTTTAAAGGTTTTTCAGTATATGTTTACATACCTGAGCTTCTGTGAGCTGCAGAGCGGAGGCCAGGAGGAACCTCTCTGATCCGACCATGTACTGCTGCCGGGCAAACTCCTTCTCCAGCCGGGACAGCTGCTCGCTGGTGAAACTGGTGCGCATCCGTTTGGACTTCCCACCTTTGGTCTTGAACGAATGCAGGCCTGCGTTGACTTTGGACATTGAAGCTGTGAAGCAGAGAGAGAGAGAGAGACTGTCAATCACATTGTCACGTGAAAGGTGATTTAATTTCCTGACATTTTTGCTTTGCTTGTTTGCAGTAAGAAATGGCAGTAACTCAATTTACCTTGTGCGTAAAATGCTCCACGACACGTTGACTGGTAGGTGAACGGCGGGCAGCAGTAGATTGAATACCCAGGCTGTGTGTGAACAGCGGAGTGCAACATGTTTGGAGAGTAGACGTACGGTGCCGGTGCTATGGGTAAGCCTACGTGTCCGCTGAGAGGCAGGACCGGAGCAGCTGGCTGATATTTCACTCCGCATTGAGAAGGACTCGTCCGGCCGCCGGTTGTGTCTTCCGGCTTGGCAAGCAAAGCATCAATGGTGAAAGATTTTCCACTGGGAGGCTTCGTTGACGACGCGCACTGGCTCCCCTGGTATTGCGGGAACAGCGACGCTGGTGCGTAATTACGCACAGAGTATCCATAAGCTCCGACGGGTCTGTTCGGCACCTGCATTCTGCCAGATGTTTTTTTTTTTAAAAAGAGGAAAAGTAAGATCTCGAAGGTCTTCGTAGAAAAAAAACAAGTTGTTGCTCCAAGTGCAGCGAGAGAGTGAATGGTTCTCCTCAGCAGAGGCTCCTCATTTATACTCCACCCGGACACAGAGGTGTCAACAGCCCCCCATCGATCCTTTGTCTTTCTAAGTAGCAGATGAGAGAAACGAACATCCCGACAACGTATCCAATTAATTGGTGGAGTAGTACAAGCTGGGATTGTCAAACATCCTAACCCTTTGAATGACAAGGCTTTTGAAGAGTGGTGGGGGCAGGGAAGTCGAGAGATTTACTGGGCTACAAATTCTTGCATGGATCTTAAGTCCAAATGTAATCATTACCGCTGGGAAAGCCTTGATGTTACCAAATCATCTTATTTTGGAGCCTTTTAAGCCCCGGCTGCCCGACAGATGCTTTAAGCAGCGTAACAAGTCGCTTCACAATTGGACGCCGACTTAAAGTTGTACGATTTACAGAGAATCTACTGTGCTGATTTAATTAATTTGATTTTCTCCCCCATTTTGATCCCAAGCGCATTTTTTTTTTTTTTTTTTTTTTTTTTTTTTTTTTTTTTGTTGCCATCTTCTAATTCAGCCACAGCCTGTTGGAGGTTTTAATTTGTATTTCTCTCAAGCGGTTGTAAGTCAAGAATCACCTCCGTGTGTAAACAGTCCATAATCTTTTTCCTGTATAAAATCAATGAGCTCTTTTCCCCACGTGTGCCTTTTAACAGCAGCGGTGTCGCTCTTCAAACTGAATAACTGCCCCGCGTAATTGAGGCGTCAAATTCAGCGGGTCAGGTGTGGAGACAGCGCGGTGCTGCTGGTTTTACCAAACTGCAACTCCACTAATCTCACTCACTGTGTTAATCCACAGGTTGATCCCGTCCCGTCCTTTTGAAAGTGGCTGCTCTGACCGGGGGAAGGTCGATTCCTAAAACAATCTAAGTTGGTCTAAAGCCTTAAATCTGATGGCGGATTTATTTATTGTGTTTAATGTCTAACAAAAGTCAGTCTCCGTATCCTGCTCACCGAAGTTACACTTGGAGAAAAAGATTCTTATTATGATTTACTGAAAAAGATTTATACACAGGAAACAATGTCCCCAAAACTTTTTTTCTTTCATCGGTTCCTCTGAGGTTTTGAAGATGAAGAGCGTCTTTGAAGGAAGTGATTTGCTTTCTTACACTACCCGAGGACAAAGACGGTCTCTCTTTCAACTTGGATTATTGCCAGCTCTGCAAACTCTCCGGGCTCATTTCCATCATTTGGAAGTGGCAGAGAGCGTCTCCAGAGCCTTAAGTAACTGTTAAAACACATTTAAACACCGAAGCGAACCGCTCCTTCCCTTTGACCTCAGCGCGTTTTATTTATTCTCCTTCGCTGACACTAGAATGTCTAATGAAGAGAGCAAACACAGACTTTCTCGACTCGGCCTGAACAATAAGGATGCTCCTTCTGATTGCCTCCACCACCAGACCACCCACCCCAGCACCGGTGTTTACTGGCGTGCACTGCAGAAAATCTCTGTCCGGAGGGAGCCATTTAATTCACATTTAGACTTGAAATCTTTAGAATCAGTCAAGTTAAAGATCTCTGCTTCTTGGGCAGATAATTAAAGTTTATTAAACCAGTCAAATCATGTCAGACCAGGTTTGGAAATTGTTGAAATAAGTGAAAGTAAAACCCAGTTTCTGTCACACTAAACATGATACTGAAATAGTCCAGTGGTGGAAACCCCCACAGGTTTCAGTTTTTGCTGATTTCCCCAAATCTTTTGATAGTAAATAATAGATTTTGATTCTTTGGACATTGAGCTCATAGAATGAGCTCATTGGCATTTTCAGCTGAGTTCTCCTCCGTTCATCTTGCCTGCAGATCTGTGAAACCCCCCGAAGCTGCTCTTCTAAGTGTCCTCTAATGACAGAGCTGCTGTGTTGCTGCAAAGAAGGCAGCATGTCCTCCTTGTGTATTGGAGCCAGACAAGGAATACACGGACCATTGTCCCAGAGCGTCCTCTTTTCATAGTCATGGCCTGAGAGGAGAGCGAGCGCTGCAGGCCTGCTCTCTAATAGCTCTACAGGCCATCCTTCCCAAATGAGCCTCTCGCCCCAAAGCTTGAAACTCCTCATCAGCACTCCTTCATTCAGTATCTGTAGGTTAGTTACACGTTCAGACCAAGGAATGGTGCGAGTGCCATCAGTTGACTTCACATACACTGAAATATCTCAGCTGTGCAAATATCCCCTTTTTTTTTTTTTTACTGCAGCAACTTTCTCCAAGAACCAAACTGCAGTTTGAAAATCACCCAAAAGAGAACAGAGCTATTGAACTATAAACAGTTGCCTTTCCACCTTTTACACTCAACATAAAGATGTATAATATTTTTTAAAAAACGTTGATATTAAAGGACACAGAAACAATAAGTGAAGAGTCACTCGGGCCGAACCAAAAACTTCTGCGACGACTCCCTGGATGTTCCTGTCCAAAACCAGACATTCAGCACAGAAAGAGATTTTTATTTATTTATTTAAAGCCATGTGTTGGTTTCACACAAGCATCTCATTTCACCTGTGATTCAGTCACTGTCAAAAACTCTCCATGTTTTGTTTTTAAGATTTTGCTTCAATAAAAGTAGGAAAGCTTTACTAGCAAAGTGTATTTAAACCTACAAAACAAAAGGTGCTTCTTATGCAGGTTTAATTTTGTTGCACGTGTTACAGAATAAATATATTATTGGATCATATGGATGAATAAGATTTTTGTAAGGTTTGAAATAAGATTTTAATCTATAAAGTAACTGGTGACTGTACCTGTCATGTAAATGTAGTGAGTCAAATGTACCATATTTTTTTCTCTGAAATTAAAACACTTAAACTATCTTCAAAATTGCACTTAGTTACATTAGAACCCTGAGTAATTAACAGTGTCTTTATTTGAAGATTAAAATACAGGTTTGCAGGATTATGTCCACAGACCATCATCATAGCAAAAGAGGAAAATATATTAGATAAATATAAAAGTGTATTAACTCTTCTGTGCTCTTGTCTATAAAGAAAAGGTTGTGAGCTTTAATTCCTCATCGTCGTGATCAAACTACAGATGCTTCAAATATTCCTGTGAGTCAGGAGATATGACGTATGACAGAGAGGCGAGAGGAGAAACTCTTCTGTCCCGTCTCACCTTGCAGCTCCGTTCACACGTGATTGATCGAGACAAAAGCATGGAGAAACACCGTCATCATTATTATTATTGAGGTGAAAGGGGATCGTTTTCTCACCTGCCCGACACATTTAACAGGCACTGTAATCTCTGCCTTTCCTGTTCCACGCACATCCATCGCTAATGAGTTTATGAAGCCATTTACAGAACGATCCAGAGCGGCCTGCCTCCGTCACCTTGCTGCTGGGACTGAGGGGTCATTACTGGGACCTGTTGGGCCTTGGCCCTCACCTTGACTATGAATGGCAGTCCAGTAAAAGGGCAGGTATACGCTCCGTCTGGCTCTAATACACATCCAGGCTCTGCTGTGGGCTGATACATGTGTGCTTGTGTCTGATTTGACCCAAAAGTTACAGCGGAAACATTTGCAAAACAGAATTTAGAACAGATTGATGATGTTTCTGAGCCTTTTCCTTCTCACAGTGTGTTTTTCTTTGATTTCTGGAGATTTGCTGATCTGCCACTTTGTGCAAAAATAATCATCTTAATGTTTGAACTACCAGAGATGCACTAATTCTAAATTAAATATTATCTACGAATGTGCATGTTGAAACGACTACCTTTGTCGTCCCGAGTCTTTCCCCTTACTTTCTATCATCAACAGTTTTTCTTTGTCTGCCTGCAGTGACTTTATTGATAAGAAATAAAAAAATTAAAAACACACACAAATTCAGCAGCGATATTTGTCAAAGTCTACAGTTAGCTGAACATCGTTTCTCTTAAGATGTTGTCGCATCTGTACAATCACTTGGAATATGACAGAAAGATACAGAGTTGGGTCGGATAAAGAAAAATCTCATGGGTAAATTTCATACATGTTAATCATGAAGATAAATACATTTGTAAAATACCTCTGAGGTTACCAGCTTAGATTTAATCTTTTCTGACAATTTATTAGCAGTTTTGAGTATGAAAGTGACAATATTTTATTTATAAATGCACAATTTTAATTCATGCATGGATTTTCTGAATCAAAATGTCAATTTTTGTGTCGGTAATCATTGATGCATAACAACAACATGTAAAACATGAGATAAAATCTAATGAGGTATGAGTGAAATTAAGTGAATTATAGCAGCTGAACTTCATTAGATGTAAAAGGCAGGATTTTGAACAGGATTTTATTTCCTGGACACACAGTATGAACTAAACTAACAATAGTACATCAAAATGTATACATGCATAAATGTAGCTGAAACTTCTCAGTAGTGGTCCCATAAGAATTCCTCTTCATAGGGATTTAGCAATATCATTTTACAGATCACTGTCGTACAAAACACACGTGTCATTTTAAAGGAAAAACGTCACAATCAAATCATCAAATCAAATGAGAATCACTCTTTTCAGCCAAGTCAAAGGCACGTCTCAGGTCCTGTCTAAGCAAGTCCCTACGTGGACATGTTCAAGTTCTCAGACATGTCCTCATAAGTCAGTTGCAAGTCCCTCAGGTCTTCAAATGCTCCTCATTATGATAATAAGGCATTTTAACCTTTTGCTGTTAAAGTCTTAGTGGTGTTTTTACAAAGTCTCAGTCGCCAAGTAATTGCAAATTAAGCCGTGAGAGAGGTTGTGCAAGGTCCTCTCACCTATTTTTATTGTTTATTGTTTTAATGTGTGTGTGTAATTTCCCTGCACAGGACTGACACTTGAACCTGACAGAGGAGAGAGACGGAAAGAGAGATAGAAGTCAGACTCTCAGTTTTCTGTTCCATCAAAGTGCCATGAACAAAAAACAAAAACAAAACCCTGTAGCGCGGTTAGATCAACACAATCAGCTCAAATGGTTAAAAAGTGAAATGAACTGACTAATTCCAGCACTGAAAACTGCATCTTTTGCAAGTCACTATGCAGATTCTGTGTGTTTTGCATTTGCATGTGTGGCAGGAGGGAGGACCTCCGGCCGCCGCAGCTCCAGCTAAGCGTCGTCATTAGCATCGACACCAGCGCCGTGAAGTGCTACTGTACGAGCCGCTCTCCACTTAAGGCACAGAGAGTCCTCCATCCATTCACAGAAATGACCGTCCATGTCATTAACAACTTAATGAGGGATTAACTTTCCTCCTGAACTGTATCTGTTGACTGACATGAACCGTCCTGTCCTGGGAACGGAGCATGTGTGTATTCGGCCTGTCTGACACTACACACAGGCCTGTGGAGAGTCTGACCTGCTGTAAAGGCCCGACTCATACAGAACCAGGTTCAGCTGAACCATGTATGACACCAGATTAGAGCTGAAACTATTAATCGATCCATAGCTATGTATCATTACTAATTTCAGGCAATTTTCAGGCGAGAATAGTGAAACTGCCAAATCCAGCCTCTCAAGTCAGACGATTATCTGCTTTTTCTTTGTCATGTGTCGGTGAAAACAAAAATATTCTTGAGTTTTGGTTGAACAAAGCAAGATATTTGAAGATGTCATAATTGGTTTTGTGAAGTTGTGATGTTTCATAGACCAAAAATGTAATCTGCAGATTGTACTCATCATTTGGCAAAGATGCAAAATGCAGCACACCTCCTGTGGGACACTTTGACCTTAGGTGTGTTTCAGTCTGAGCTGGACTCATTCTTCACACAACCTCAACAGATTATACATTTATTAAAAGCTCTAAATCCCCAGATTGTATCTGTGCAAAGCATTTTAGGATCCACTTATCACTGCAGCAGCTGCTGGGACAGATTTGGTTCAGACTTGTGGCCGATGGCTCCAGTGTTTTACTCACTACAGGCCTTAAATTCCCTTTTTTAATAACAGGAACAGAAGGCAAGGTGAAAAACTGTTTATTTCCACCATGTTTGTGCCTGTGTGACTTTGGTTCATTCTCTCTTATAGTCACTCGGGCTCATTGGTTGTCTGTTAACAGGTTTATAATTACACTGGGTAACTTTTGAATGTAGACATCTGCCTGTTGGCCTGAAATACCGCAACAAAAAACCTGTGGATTTTCTGCATCACAGAGCAGCTGTGCCGATGGTTAGATGTTCAGATTGAGACCACTCTCACCTCTTGTTATCTTAACCACAACCCCATGTTTTTACACTTTGATTTTTTTTTGTTGCACAGATTAAACAAACAATATGTGAAGTGTGAGCGAGCTTTAGATGTGCTGGTACCCAGAGCCAGGATAGAGGTTTCCCCCTGTTTCATAAAGCTTTAATCATCTTTTTTTATTGTCACTGTTTCTCTGCTAGTAGATATCTTAATGTTTTGTTTTTGTTTTGTGTTTTTACCAGTGCCGTCCAGGTACTATAAGTATATGTAGGTGTTTTTGATTGATGCATAAAATGTAGAAGTCATGTAGATATAGCTCTGTAAAGCCGCTTCATGAAACCGATCATTGCAGTGTTTTAAAGGAGCCACTTCCCAGGTGCTTTGAGTTCTCTGTGGAGACCCCCCCCCACACACACACACACACACCCTCTTTAATGGAGGTGAGAATTGGCGGGTTGGACTTTAACACTTGACCTCTGTTTACACTTCCTGTGGGTGTCAGGGCTTGTCCATAAAGCGCTGCTTGCGGGGCTCTGCTGCATTGAAAGGACAGAGAGAAGGCGGCCGAGCTCCCCGGCGCTGCGAGCTGAATGCACTGCTGCTCCTGGGCTGTGATTATTAGGACAGGCCATTTCCTCTCTTCACATTCTCTGTTTGCTTATATTACTGCCACACTTCCTCGACCCCCCACGCTCACCTCCTCGGGCCTTTTATAGGAAAATGATGACAAACCTGCATATCCAACCTGACTGCTGCTCTCAGCCTCGGTCTGGTTTGTTATGGGGATTAATGGATGTTGTGAGTCAGAAATTGACTGGAAATACAGTTTCTTTGACTGTAACTGTCCTGGGTTGTTTGTCATGTTTTTACCAGATTAATCATTTGATAATATTCACTGAAAACCTTTCTCACATACGCAGGTAAAATACTACTTAAAATACTACTACTACTACTTCAGGATATAAGGAAACCTCCGTAGTACTTGTACATTTGCAGTTTGTTGTCTCTGTCTTCTCCCTTCAACATAATTCAGTTTTTATTGGAGTTTTCTGACTATTGCAGAGTCACAGAACAAAACAGATTCAAATAGACGACTGCAAATTTCATTATATCAGACATGACATCCACTCTAAATTAAAACATTTGTTTTAAATCTCCCTCTTAATACTGTTACAGCACATGGACATCAGTTGCAATGACTTGAATATGGTAGTAGTAGTACTAAGTAACAGATGCGATTCATTCCCACAACATAAAGAATTGTGATGTTGAAATATAATCATAAACTTGCTGCCGTCCTGGTGTCACTGTAATTTCACTAAACACACCTGCTGAGCGCTCAGCTGCAGGTGGCGGGAAAATATTCAAGCATCAACAGTGAACAAAATAGAAAAGAAAAAACAAAACAATGTTCTCATCTTGTAGGTGAGATTAAATGGAGAGGGACATAAACATTGTATAATGAGCTACTTCTGGAGAATGCAAATTGTGGCTGTAACAGCATTCCTCTGGGTTATAGTGTTGCATTCAAAGACTTGTTTGTTTGTTTGTTTGTTTGTTGTTGTTTGTTTGTTTGTTTGTTTGTTTGTTTGTGTCCCACTCAGTAATAAGTCTCATTTGCAGTTGAAGCACGGTGTTATGCTGGATTCATTCTGGTCACACGGAATGGAAACGAGACGCCTCGAGGCTTTATTCATGTTGACACGTGTTACTGGAAAGTGTCTGAGGTTGTCTAACGCCTGTTAGTCTGTCGGCAGCGATTTATCCTCCTGCTTGGAAATGGTACAAAAACCTGTCTGCGATATGCTTTGGCAAAACTTTAATAAATATATGATTTATATAAAGTAAGTCTTTGAGTAAGATTTTTAGAAAAGCATAGTGTGTGTTTGTCTTGAAAATAGATGACTACTACTAGATGATTGGTTGGCAATATTGCAGTATATGTCTTTGTTATTGTTGTTTCTGTCTGACTGTCCGACCCCTGTCGGTGACACTCACTCCCAAAGCCCATTCATTCCTACTGAAATACAAATTTCACCTGTACAAAAGGTTCATTATTCTTTTATTTTAATTCCCTAAAGCAGCTGGCCACTATTGTTTTTAGCAAACATTACTCAAACTGGAGGAAACTGTGCATTTGTTGGGGACTATTTGGTACCGTACCAATCCATGTACACGTTTAGATGCATATATAGTGTATCCGTTTTATGTGTAATTTTGTTTTGTGTTCTGTATTTGGTTAATTTTCTACTACATGCATGGACCCCAGGAATAGCTGCCTGCTCTTAGCGTCCACTCCTCTCAGCTGCGATGAGGTTTACGGTCGTCCCACCTTGGTTGTAGTCTATTGTGAGTGTCCATGTTACTATGAGCTGAGCAGAAGACAATCAGAGTCTCCAGCAGCAGCAGATCAAAGCAGCCGTCTCCTTGGAGAAAAGCCAAACAAAGACGGATATTCTGACTTTGTGGCTGTGATGCACTCTGAGTGGAGGCTGAGAGTTTGGGGGACAATAATTAGCGCAGACCAGCCCACCTAAAGGCACATTACACCTCACTTCCCTGTCTTTTAACTTATGCAAAGAGTGAGGAACACAGTAGCTAATTTAGTCTTTTTACAAGAGCAGACTGAGCACTTCAAACAGGACCACACACAGGCCGACAGGTAGACTCCACGTCTGCTGGACATCTGGTGACATCTGGTGGACGAAAGAGGCAGAGACGGTTCAAAGAGAGGAAAAACCTGAACATGCACTTCCTATTCTTACCTCTTAAGCCAGAGATGCTCCAGTGCTTTTCAGTTGATTAAGATAATAATAATTGAATAATTAAAGATTATTTTAAGAGCACTGACAGACTCAGAAAATCTGCAGATGTTTCTGGGAGAAATGCACCTGAACACCCTTTTTAACTGCAGACAAACACAGGTGTCACTGATGACGTTATCGATCGTTGAAACGGTCATAATTAATGTTATTCATTCAATATAAACCAATGAGAACCACAACAGCTTCAACTGTAAAGTAACTCATCTCACTAATTCATAACTCATTTTACTGGAAAACCGTCTGGACACCAGTTTGTTGCCTGAGAACCTTGTGTCTGTCTCGTAGTCCTCTGTCTTCAACTCTATTGACTCTCATTTAAAAAGTTACTGTGGAGAATATTTATGTGATTATAGAATATAATAATGCTTTCATTCCAGTCCCATGAAGGTCCCATTGGAAGACCAACTTCCATCATTTATTATCTCGTCTGCCTGAAATAAAATGTTGATAAATAGAAAAGAAAAGAAAAGACAATCTGAAGTTATATATTCATAGTCCTTAAAAACATCTTGGCTCCTGTTTTAACCCTATATACTGTAACTTTATCACAGTGTCGTTCCTGATCTCTCCACACGATGGCGCCAGAGAAGATCCTTTTCAAATCCTACATGTAACTTAAAAAGCAGGAGCCAGTTTCACAAAGATAGATTTTTATGGAGAAGATGATCTGATCATACTAATAGTCAGATTTCAGATGGATGTCTAAATTCATATGATGCTGTTCAGTTCTTCACTATGTAAAGTTTGTTTAATTTGCCACAGGTTCTAAATTATGACTTTGTTTAACTTAAAAACCACGGCTGACGGAGCAGCTGCGTCAAACCTCTCTCTCCAGTTCACCCTCTGGAAGAATTCAGGAGCTATAAAGACATTTTAGTGAAGAACATAACAACACAGTGGCATGAAACCTCAGTGCAGTGCAGAGCTGAGATGTTGTGGTTTTATTAAGCTCAGTCTCTCTGCTAACTCGTCAGTCGGGTTCAGGACAGTTCACACACTAAAACTACAGGTTGCTGTGGCCTCAATAAACTGTTTCCCTTCTCATTCCACAACAGTGTTCGCAAACCACAAATCATGAGTCACGTTTCCCTCTTTCCAAGTCTCGCCGCCGTGGAACATGGTATGTGGGTCATCATGTCGTCACGCTGGCCTACATACCACAGGTACTCTATATACACATTAGCACATTAATGAGAAACTGCTGTGACTCCTTCACACCTTAAACGAACATGTTTTGTTTTATGTCAAATATGTCGTAATGTGCAAAGACAAATATGCTGATATAAAAAACTTCTGATTAATGAGTTTAATCAGAAGCCTTGCTGCATAAATTTGCATAGTAATGAGGTGAAACAGATTTTTTTAAGCTTCTGTTTGAATTCTTGAAGATAAAGTATTAATACTTTGAGGATGTGTGTTCTTTGCTGTTCTGCTGGACACAAACTAATCAAGTTACCTCTTGGTGTTACTGTCACTTACAGCTATACTATAGTATTACAAACATTTATTACATGTTTATTTACTTCTCATACATGCTGAATGTGTGGACCTAAAGCAAAGTCTTACCATTGTTTTTATTATTAAAATGAGGCTGTAATTGTAATAATAATGATAATTTAAGTATGGGTCAGTTCCTCATTTCAAACTTATTATTATCACTGAATATCTGTATAATTCTCTGAGACTCCTCTGGACTGGATTTCTTATGTATTTAAGAAAAAGAAAAGTGGCAGTTGCCACCATTTTTGTAGTCCAGAATTTGTTGTAGTCCCATTTTTGGTTGTTCCCAGCTTGCAGTGAAACAAATGACCAACAGGTGGCATCATACTATAAGTGAATAATCAGGCACGGCTCTATTACAGCAGCTGCTGCTTTGTGAATGTCCTTCACCTCTATTTTTAACTTTTTCACACAATTTTCAAGTTTAGAAATTTGTGAATTAATTTGGAGAAAATAATATATATATAAATAATTACTGTATAACAGTATTGATGAGTGTACACAACCTTTCCATTACATGTATAAACATTACTGGAAAGAAAGACCCCTCAGTGAAGAAAACATGTTAATTTAATTTAATTGCGGTTCCTTCAGAACATAGAATTATCTGAGGACGGATTTGAGTTTAACTTAACTGATTTAGCAGGAAACACATGCCAGAACAAATAAAACCACACAAAACATCAATGTTTAATGTCTGCATACTCAGTTTCTAGTTTCCTCTTTGGCACCAACACACAGTCTCTGAGTTGAAAAGACACCAAACGTTTGACTTATCAGAGGACGTTGTGGCATTTTAATTCACCGCTGTGGTCCCTCAGAGGATGTTGAGTTGGAACAGGATTTGATGCAGCTTGTACTGTGATCTTGCTGTGAAATATATGGTAATGAGGTCATATTTATATGGTAACTCACTCAGTAAATGTGTGCAGTCATAATACTCAGAGGAAGTGTTCTCTGACCTCAATGCTTCACTGCGGGACACTTACAAATTGGCAGCAGCTCTTGAAGAATAAAATTCTACCTGAACAGGAAGTTTAACGCGTGCAGAGAAGAATGACATTAAGAACCAGTTAATCCACTATTAATACAGGATCAATCAGTTGGGACATTATAGTCAGGTACGGCTAATTGTCGAGTTTATGAACATTTAATAATGTTACCTTTGATACTTGTCGAACTTATTAACTTTTAATCTCTGACCTCATCCATGATTAATAAGTCTCTGTCTGATCCTTTAGAAATGAGGCCCCAGCGCTGCCTCTGACAGATGAGCAAGCCCAACTGCTGCCAACTGCTTTCCATACAATATTCAAGACGTACGCAACATGCATACACACACACACACACACACACACACACACAGACAGACACGCACACACACGTGCCCATCACTCACATTAGCAGTGAAACAAAAGGGCTTTCTCACTGCCACAAGGGCTTATTTATAGACAGGATGTCACTCTTTTCTATGAGTTCATTAACAAGATGGAGACACAAAAATCATTTACATAAGAAAAGCAGGCAGGTATAACAGAGCGAGAGCTACTCAGAGTCAGGACAGCTCAGGAGAGGAGAGTTTTATAACACTCACCGTTTGTTCATGTGTCAGACATGACTACAGTTATGATCTGTGTTATAAATCATTCATTAACCATACAGCCGTTACAGATGCTTCATAAGAAGAGTCTGACAAATACATTAAACATACAAATGTCTCTCTAGCTGCCTCTAATTGTATTATGGTGTATTAAAGTCAGTATTATGGTGTGCGTGAGTGTTGTAATCTATTTTCATTTGCATCAATTTGCATATCTGATGTCAGTGTTTGGTTTGTTCTGCTTATCTTGTTCCAGTGGTTTTGTGCTAAGCTGCTGTTAAAAGTGTATAAACCGCTTATTAATGCAGTTAAATCAGGGGGAGTTATTACTGCTGCAGTGCCTTTCTTATTATTTTAATGTAAAAAAAATGTAAGTATCACAGTTATTTTCTGTAAAATATAATGAAAATTCAAGTAAAAACATAGTGAAAATATACATACATAGATTGTTGATACGTATAATTATTAAAGGACAAGTCAGTCTCCCTCTCTTGTCTCTGAAACCATCAGAAACTGTTTGACTTGAACGTCTCCCGGTCATAAAACTGCACCTACAGCTGATGGTGGAGATCTGGGTTTGAGCTCCCAGCACACGGGCTGCAGAGATTAAGATCAGCTAATTAAAGGCTTTAAACTCCCGAGTGTATTCAAACACAAATTCTCACACTGAGGCTGTTTTTTTCAGTTTGGAGCGGGAATCATCAGACAGACACTTAACAGGTCTGCTCTACACAAATGCACCAAACCCTTGTCTCACATTTGTAAATTTACAGCACAGTGAGCCGGGCGGAGATTCGACCACATGTACATTTGAAGAGAGTGAAGATGTTCACGTCTTTGAAACGGCGACTTTCTCTCATTTACAACTCAACCACTGAAACAATCTGTCGGTCTCAAGGCGCAGTAGCTGTCTCTGGTACATATACTGTGATATTTGATGCTTTACAAACAAAAGTCAAGTGAAGTCAGTTTTATTTATGTGAATTTGCCTAAAAAGAGATATACAGTTTGTTACATGTCTATATTTAATGGTTTAATGTTACATGTAATTGCTTAATTTGTGCATTTCTGTAAATCCTCCTTCTACCTGAGAGATGAAATTGACCATAAAAAACTCTTTATTTGTTTATAATCACCTTTATGTTGTATTGTTGTCATATTCTTAATTGTTTGTTTTAACTGATGTGTTTTAAACACATTTTTTTATCAGTAATTTGCTACTGTAGCATGAGCAGAGAAATTAAACAAGTAAAAGTGTCTATTTCCTTCATATTTTTTAAAAGAATAATAAACTTGACTTACTAATAATAAACTAACAAATCACAACTGCTTTACAAATTCAAATTTAAAACGGTTTAAATAAGTATATTTAAAGAGAGAGAATTAAAAATTAAACACTTAATATTTTACATTAAATAATAACAGAAATTATCACTTGCTATCACTTTCACAATCATCATATTGATAAAGTGAGTTTTTTTAACAGTTGCTTCAAAGCCTTAAATTATGTTTTGTCCTCAGAGAATTTCCTTGTATTTTTGATATCGACCTGTTTCTCCCTCCTTCAACTTCACAGTGTCTCTCTTTTAAAAAACACTCAGATCCCTGTCAGGATGTGTCACTTCGCTCTATAAACCTCCTCCTCCTTCTTTAACCCCCTCACACACCCTCTGCAGCCTCCCGTCTTCCTCCCCTCCTCATCTTTTGTCTCCCTTTCCCTCCAGAATTCCTGGCTGGAGGCTCGAGCTCTCCACCACTGTGTTGTCGTCCATCTGCCGGCTGCCGGGCCTCCTCCATGAGCAGATGTTCACTCCTTCTTCCACGACCTGAGCCTGGAGGTGTGTGTGTGGTGGTGGTGGTGGTGTTGGCTGACCAGTGGAGAGATGACCCACACCATGGGAGAGTCTGCATTGACACTAGTAGAGACAAAACAGAGGGAACAATGGTATGGATGAATACCCAGGAGGTGGAGGGGCGGGGGAAGCAGTGGCTGGCTGACCGTCTCCATGCATACATAACCGTCATTCCTCTGTGGAGTAGAGCAGCAACATCCATGACTCCTCATCTGGAGAGAGGATGATCATTTGTGGTCATCATCTGTACGTGTTTTTCAAATGTCTTGATTAAAACTAAGATAAACCAGAAGAACCTTATAAAAGACTGGTGACAATCCTTCGATAAGAGGTGTCACTACTTTAAAGTGGCGGCCCAAATCCTCCTTTACTGTACACACAAGAAAGGAAACTGTTTTACGACAACATATCTGCTTTGGATCAATTTACAAATGTTTATCTGGAAAAACCTTCTTATCTGAACAGTGTGAGAGAGGGAAACCAGAAATCCTGTGGGAAGGGGATTTCTGCTAATAACAGAGCAAATCACAGCATGAGGTGCTGCTAACGTGTGGAAGAACACATGACAGGAACTGTTGAACATCTTGGGAAAAGCAGTTATTTGCCTTCTTGCCAAAGGGTAGATGAGATGATTGATACCATTCCCATGTTTGTACAGTAAATATGAAGCTACAGCCAACAGCTCATTAACTTAGCATAGTACAGAGAGGAAACACAAAAGAGAGCTAGCTAGCATGTCTTTGTCCAAAGTTTCAAATCATGCACTTAATGTTCCAACGTCTTGACTTTGACATTTCTGTTTGTGCACAGATTAAACAAACAAGATTTTAAAATGTTAGTCGGTAAAATCTAGACACGTTGTTTGGTGTATATTTTTTAAAATGTTGGACAGCGCTAGGTTAGCTGTTTCCCCATGCTTCTGTGTTTAGCTAATAACCTGTTAGCTTCATTTTTACCCTACAGACATGAGAGTGGTATCAGGCTTCTCATCTAACTTGAAGCAAAATGTCAGTAACTGGTTAGCTTAGCATAGTGCCTGGAAAGCAGGAGAAACAATATGCATTCGAGTGCCTCTAAACCTTGTTTTAAGGTTTTACATGCTGGAGCTATAAAACAACAACCCGACAAGTTTTCCTTTTTGGTTTGTGTCCAGATTGAAGTATATATAACATGTTAATCAGTAACACTTAGACGTGCTGGTGCCAGATTTTTAAAAAACAACTTTGCACAGATCCAAGATAACTGTTTCCTGTGTTTCTATTCTTCATGCTAAGCTAAGATAATTGCCTGCTCGCTCTAGCATGGACAGATATGTTTGCATCTAACTCTCAAATGTTTAACTCTTCTATTAACTGCAATGAAAAGTGTTTTGCTTGTTTTGCTCCTATCTCAGGATTTCTGCTTTCCTGCCAGAGGACTTTTCAGATAAGAACTTTTTTCCAGATAAGCATTCGCAGGCTGAGCCGATGCAGACCTGCTGCCGTTGTGTCTTGTGTGTGTGTGTATATCGAACCAAAATAATGGCAGCATCTGATGTGGCATTATTCAGATTTATCACTGTGAAACTTCTCAGTTCCTCTTTATGTGCCGGTGGTATCATGAAGAACTCATCACTTAATAATCATGTGAAGCCACAAGGGTTAACGGGCTTAAAGTGATGCTGTTTTCATGGGTCTAACTTTGTTTGTGCTGTTATTGTCTTGGATTTAACTGGAGTGGGACAACAAGGGAAATTGAAGCGATGAAGTGTTTCATCACATAGACCCTAAGGCCTTAAATATCTGTGATCAGGCCACAGAGAAAACACACGGTGTCATTTACACACTTTTCTTGTGAGCAGCAGTGTGTGATGTTAATTAGCCATAGCGCGGTGTCATCAGTTTGCGGTGTCTCCTCCGTCCATGTGACAGTCTGGGTGCTCTGTAATGAAGCTGCCACTGTGCTAATGACCTGTTTGAACTAGTGTCAATGTTAATGCAGATAAGACGAATGCAAATGATCGAGCTGAGTGTCCAATCGAGTGGTCATCGACCGTTAGTACCCTGCACTGAGGTGGAGGTTGTCTGTTAATTGTCCAGTGTTGGTAAGAAGATCCCTCCCTTAAGTACAACTTTGAAGTACTTGTACTCTACCTGAGTATTTCTGTTTTATGCTATAGTTTATAACTAATACTCCAATACATTTCAGGGGCAGTTTGTATATCTGAGAGGTATAAGTAATATTTCTTTACTGATTAAGATTTTACAACCAAAATGTATTAGTCAGTTTATAAAATATGATGCGTTAAAGATTAAACTGCTCTACAGTTTATAAAGTCGTTTTATTAGCTCCCTCTCGACTAGTTACAACATTTAAATGCTTCTTACATGTTAATGCAGCAGTAATAATAATAATAATAATAATAATAATATATATATAACAGGCAGTAATATAACACTGACAGGGTTAGCTGCATAATTCTGATACTTTACCACTTACAACTTTTATGGGTCGAAGTTTGATTTCTGTGTGAAGCAGCAGAGGGTTTGTTTCTGCTTTTATTTTGTGCGTCTGTACTATTTTGAACCTTTAGGACTTTACTAGTATTTAAATATCTTTGCACAGCAATTACATGTCGATTTATCTGAGTAGAATTACATTTGTTTTGATTTCAGTGAAGAGTTAGAGTCACATTATTATCTGTATGCAGCTTCAGCGAGAATAAAACTGGAGTAAGACACTGAATCCCTGTTAAGTCAAGTCAAGTCAATTTTTATTTGTAAAGCGCCAATTCGAAACAGAAGTTATCTCAAATAGAGCATATTTCAAATAGAGATTCATTTCAAAGAGACACAACAATTCCCACCAAGAGCGCAGAGGAAAAGAACAGCATGCAGTGATGATAATATTAATATATATATATATATATATATATATATATATATATAAAGGACAGTATTGGCAGTAACAGCAATAATGATTTTCACATTTTCAGCATTTTCACAAATAATCTGCAGCTTCTGTCGACAAAATCCATCTGTCTTTCACAAAGGTCACCTTGAGAACAGAGACTGAGACAGAAGACTTTACTGAGCAAGTAGTGTTCTTGTGTGTGTGTGTGTGTGTGTGTGTGTGTGTGTGTGTGTGTGTGTGTTTGTGTAAGCTTCCCCCTCCCTTTGTAGCTACACCCTCTACCTCCAACTGTAAATGAATGGTTTTGAAAACAATGCAGACCGCTGAGTATTGAAGCCATCAGTGGGGAAGAATCATTTATGAGCGTCCCAATTACAGGTTAACACAACTGCCTGCAGATAACCACACGCTGGTCGTCTAAGTGAGTCACAGTGTGAGATAAATACAGATAAGATTGGTCCTAATACACTGCAGTAATGAACTTTATCCTCAGAGAACTTTTTTTTATAGCAGCACTTATGAAAGTCGAAAAGGTTGGTTTTATGTCATTAGCTCAGGTTGTTTCAAAGCTCATCAAGTCTTTAACAAGTTATGGGTTCAATGATTGAACTGTAACTACACAATTACACGTATTCTGTGCAGTTGATCTTTGTGTTATGTTGTCAATGCAACAGTAATGTAGGATAACTTTGACATAAATTTAATCTGGCTGGACGTGCACTGTGATGGATTACAATAGGCTGCTGGTGGGTTTTCATTAGCCTTCTTTGCATAATGCATAATATTTACTACTTACTTAATATATTTCTCATTTAATTAGCATGTGAAGCCATGAGGGTCACAGGACTGAGATGAGGTTGTTCCTCCTACAAATAAAGGAAAAGTTTCACTAATTTAAACTGAACTAATGATGTAATGATTGGGAGTATGTTGAAGATCAGCTTTCAGACTTTCTCATGTTGGTTGTTAGAATCTTCTCTTCAGCAGATTGTGAAACTTGCTTCCTTGTCATTTGTGCGTCTGTTGGTTTGAGCTTGTGTAATAAAAAAAAGAAAAGGAAAGCAGTTGTCAGTGGGGAGTCAGTGCTGGTTTTGGTGGGAACTGAAGGTGTCGGGAGGGTTGAGGAGGTTTTATTCGGGGTGAGTCGCTTTCTCTCTCTCTCTCTCTCTCTCTCTCTTCCCCCTTTTGTCTCTTCTTTTCAGATGTGGGGTGTGGGAGCCTGGAGTCACTGGCCCGTGCTTTTACCTCTCCAGGGAAATTCATTAAACCTTATTTACATTCGTGATGCCAATCACACAGATACTTTAACCGAACAAAGACTGCACGGTGGTTAACTGTTATTCCACCAGCCAAAGGTCAGTACACCTCCCTGCTCACAAGCTCAGGTTTGCTAAAAACGATACTGAAAGATCTACGGAAACAAACAGAGCTGATGTTCTAGAGTAGGTGCCACCTGGTGACTTATCTGAATTGCACATAACTGTTCATTCAGTCTTGCAAATGCAGACAGGACTGTGCTGTGATGGAAGAAGTTCCCAAGGTGAGGAGAAAAGTCGCATAAACCTCTAGGCAACATCCTGAGGTGTTTTTACTGCTAACATCGGTCCGGTTTTGTCAGCTGGAGTGCCTCAGCGGTCTGGTTGAACTAGTTAAAGGCAAGTGTGTGTTGTGTGTTTGACTTTACAAACCTTTACAAAGCTTCCACCAGGGACCTTCCACTGAAACCTTTCACATCACAATTCAAACTTTCCAGTATTTATGATGCAAAAGCTTAAAGAAAAGGATGGTTGGTGTCAAAACCAGCAGGGACAGCACCAAGTAATGACTTCTTCCACAAACAAACCCATTTAAAATCCCTGCAGTTTACAAAATCACTTCCTCATAGAGCCACAGTTCAGAGTTTTCATCTGGGTATAAGAGGAAACAGTTCCTATTTTAAATAAAAACATGGATGTGAGGTTGTTTAAATTCTGATTTCCTTAAACTTATACGTAGTTGCGATTTTACTCACATATGAAACAGGAAGTGATGTTTGATGAAGGAAGACATAACCAAAACCACTTTAAAAGATGTGATACCAGCTCACACACGCACCCACAAATTCAAATCACCCTCATTCTAATCTAAACATATTCAGGAACAACAAACATCTCAGTTCATGATGTTCGACTCTGTTCTCCCTGAGTTCATTTTGCTTTTTACAGCTTGAAAAGATTCACAAATGTAACATGATTTCAGAGGGTAAGTTAATCTTTATTATACCCCCGAGGGGCAATACTGTATGTTGCACAGCCAGCAGTGAAAACAAACCATTAACAACAGTCAACACACACCAGTCAACACACACCAGTCCACACGCAAGAGTGTGTGTGCGCTGGTGGAACAGAAAGGCAGAGAAACAGCAAAAAGGAAGTATTCATTCATGAGGGAAAATCATTTCTTTTGTTTGAGTCACTTTGAGTGGGAGGCGTATGAGCCTGGCGGCCATTACTGGTATGCATTCACACGGCCAGGTCACAATGTGCTTAACCAAAATGTTGCAATGATGAGAGGACTTAACTTTAACTCTAACTTTTTATACTTCCATTACATGTATAATACTACTGTACAAGTAGTAGGCTATTACTACTTTTACTTAAGTATCTAGAGTGGATAATTAAGGACATTTAGTCAAACAATACTTAAAAACTAGTATGACGACCGTGTACTTGAGTCTTTTCATATACTCCACTACATTCAGAGGGAAATATTGTACTCCACTATATTTATTGGAGCTGGAGTTACTAATTACTTCATCAATTAAGATGCTATCAAAATATATGAGGAGCCTATAAACTGTGATGCCTTGTTATACATTAACTGACCCAACATGATATACAAGCAGAGCTGAATTGATCAGACAAAACATGAAATTTGGGTGAAGGCATTTCTCACTATTTTCTGAATTTTTACAAACCAAACAATCAATCGATCAAACGGAGGAAATAATCGTGATTAACAGTCATAAAATAGCTGCTTTATAAATTATAAATATTAGCTCCACCTCAGCCAACTACAGCAGTAAAATGCTGCTCCTACATAAACACACATGCGGTAATGATGAACTGATGTTATCGCAGTCACAGGAGACATTGTTGTTTTACTTTTGATTTTCAGTGAAGGACAGGAGTGTGGCAACACTTTTACTTATAATCTGAAAACCTTTGCCCCCCGTGAATATCTGAATATTTCTACCATCACTGGAATTAATCCAGTTCAGTTCCACTCAAAATATTATCCTCATCCCTCAGGGGCAATTTGAAGTAAGTTTACAAACAAATGTACATATAAACTGTTAATTTCCTTATATAGACACCTAAATACAAAAATACTAAATATACAAATAGTTTAAAGAGTTGAAATATTAAGGATTTAAAATAATGGCATGTACACAACTGGGCAACAATGTCTAAAAGCACATACACATAAGTTAAAAAGCAGAAATCAAAAGTGCAAATGTATTTATGAGTTTAGACAAACTTATGCAGTAAGATGATGCAATAATCTTTGACCTCAGTTCAGATAAACTGCTATGTCTTTGTTTGTAGGATACTGGCTTGCAAGCACAGACATGTTGCAAGTGAGGAAGGGGTTTGCCAAACTCATTTTCTATCAAATATTTCATAATCTCTCTCTCTCTCTCTCTCAGCAGCCATGTTAATTGTTATTCTATGAATTTAAACCAAACAAAAATGGCAGTCAAAGATTCATGTTTCATGCCTACATTGATGAGAGTTTCAGCCCACAGTCGAGAGGGTCAGAACAAAAGATATGTGAGAGGAAAGATGAAAATTTAAAAGGATTGTGTCACATCCTCCTTCTTCTCCCCCATCCGGCGACAGGACAACGGCGAGAGCTGTTCCGCGCTCTGATTGGCTGAGAGATTGCCGCTCCAGAGCTTATATTTTGAACATAAATACGAGCAGCCCCCGTCTCGTTTTCTCAGAAACCAGGGGCTGTCAGAGAAGGGAGTACGCTGTGCTGCAGCTCTCTGCCACAAACAACAACTATGTGGTTTTACTAACTTTGCAGGACTGAATCAAAGTTTTACTCCATACGGAACCACCCCGAGTCACTTCCAGCCGGAGTTTCACTTCGTATGGTTTGGAAATGTTTTCTTAAATTGTTGCTAGCTAACTGGTTAGCTCCCTTGTTAGCTCGAAAGTCTGGACCGTCTTGCTAACTTATTGGCACTCTCCTGCCCGAAATTCAAACTAAAGCAATAACGACCCGCGGGATTCATACAAATTGGACAACTAAAGATGGAGTCGGTTCATGTTTTTGGCAGCACCAGTCCTGTTAAAACTGGTTTGAAAAGCAGGCCCGATGGGATCCCCGGGCTTTCCTCGTTCTCCCTGTCCGACCTCAGCTCAAAGAACTCCCACTGCAGGGATCTGTTCTCCCCTGGACCCGCGACTGTACTATCTCCTGTCACCAATTTGGCTCTGGACATGAACAATTTAGCTGGACTCGGCAGGTATTATCATAATATAATTATTATTATTATCATTATTCTTTTTCGTTGTAGTTATAGTAGAAGTAGTAGTATTACCGTTTTATGTGTTATTTCTACAAAACTCCCATTTATTCCAACCCTTAACCTAGCATGCGGAGTTCGGTTTGATGTTCACACTATTGTTTTTATTCTTGTTCATCTCTTTCCCACACAGCCAATGTGATACTCCAAAAAGGAGAAAGCATGCACCCCTTGAAAAGGTTCCCTCCTTTGCCTCTGACGTCTCATCTGATGCTGGTGAGCTATCCTGAAAACCTATTGTCTGTGCTAATTGATGCCATTAAAATTGATGCCTGAGGGTTTAATACACATCTGATCTCAGCTAACTTTAAATGTGGTCTTGAGATGAGTATTGTCAATGGTTGCTTTAACTTATTTTTAGAGCTTATTTTTCAACTGAAAATTTATTTTAATGAATTTTTAATCTCTCAATCATGAGGATTTACTATTTTCATTGTCTTTTGTGATGGTTAACTGAATAACTTTGGGTTTTGGACTGTTGGTTGGACAAAACAAGCAACTATTATGCAGCATCACCTTTGCACTTTGTTCCCTCTTTTCTGACTTCTGGATTTAACAAACCCAAACTAACAGTTTAGTATTCATGCAACTGGTAAAGTATTGTCATAATCCACTGGTATTCAGCTGGTTTTTGATGCCAGTGTCCCATCCTGTGCTCTACCACCTGGTGTATATATCGATTTGTGACGCAAATATCTTCCCTCAGGCCTCGGCATGGATCCCCCGAGCCCCATGGATGCTGTTGAAGTGGAAGACACGTAAGTTGCACTGTCCTCTTCCTGTCTGTTCTAATCAATCAGCTTGTGAGCTGTGCCCCTCTGCTTTCCCCCCCATCAACCCCCTCCCCACCTCCACCCTGTGCTTGGGCTCAGCTGAGCCAAGCACCATTTCTCATCTGTAGGATTATTGTTTTACCGTTGGCTTTAAGATTGCAGCTTCACTTGGTTTTACTAAGCAGATTAGCCGTTAAGGCATTTCAGTTTAACTTTCTTTGTGTTTTAAAGTTGAGTGAAAAGAACATGTCTGGAATTTTATAGTTGTTGACTATTTGAATTGTTTATGTTTTCAGTGGAAAGTAATTCTTGACACTCTGGACAAGTTAAGAGATTAAGCAGAAACTAATTTGTACCCGTTTATGGACACACCAGTTGTACTCAGCATTATCTTTATCAGTTTGTCAGCATATCCTCAACTACCTAATCTTGGGTGGCCCTTCTCTTAATGCTCAGTTGGGTGAGCCCCTGCAGACATCTGCCGCTGTCTTATGTGCGAGTTCCTTTACAGCAGCATTTGGTGCTCAGGACCTCATTCACTTCCTTTTACAGCTGTTTGGTTGCTAGGAGTTTTCTAGGTTGGGGGGAGGACGTGGCCTGCGCTTGGGTTTAATGATAGCCCACCCCCTCTGGGTTTTGGCACACTCTTCCCATGCACTGTTATTTCAATAGGAAAAAGGGGGCAGGAGATTTTTTTTTTTTGCATCACGTCTATTGAAATGAGGGCACCCCCAGAGAACAACTGCCCCCCACCCCCACCCCTTCTCGTCTGCATTGAATGGGACACGCTCCCCCCCTCGACAAACAATGGGCCCTTGCAGAAAAGGGGTTGGCAGCATTGGCTCTAGCAGGCATATGGTAGATTAGCTGATCTCTGCATCCCTTCTCCTACCGCCCACCCCCCTCTCCTGGAGCGGCACACTGAGCTCTCCACTCAACTTATTTAGCATACAGGTGGGCATAACTCCAGTGCAAAGGCCACCTCTTACGTCTATGCATTCACCCAACTTCCTCTAGTCCAACCGTTCGTCTTGGTTTCTCAATAGAGCCAGAGATTCTTTGTAGTTTACAGGCACACAGTGTCCCAACTGGCAATTAAGGTCTTTCAGCCTCTTGCTGCACTGGGTTTTATTACAAAGACCTGATACTTTTCGTTTGAGTACAGCGTTGTCTTCAAATCTGTTGCATATTTTAACCATTTCATACCTATTCTGAATAGTCTCCAATTTCTCTGTTACAGATTTGAAAAGGCCATTCAACAGTCCAGCCGAGTTGTCAACGAGTAAGTTGCTTTCCAGTCAATATTCTAAAATCATTAACCGGTGTTTGGCTGTTATTGCCTCTCCGTATTTGAACTACATTGCTCTCCAGGGAGTATTATGCTACATAAACTAAAAAAGCCTATTGATTTGATTTGTATTGACCGCTTCCTCTCCCTTCTATCAATTACAGGAGGATACCAATTCGAAGAATCAACTCATTGCCAGTAAGCAGATTTATCATGTTTACAGCTCTTCATGCTTTGTTTGAATTGGTTTAATCTCTGGCTGATGTTCAGGGCTGCCAGATGCTGCAAGACTGTGGCCAGTTGTAATTCAGCTGTCAAACATCAAAATCACTAAAAATGAAATCTCAAAAAGTTTAAGTTTACGTCTGTTTAAAATAAAAGTGGAAAAACTGTAAGAGACAAAGGTCTCAAATTGAAGTAAAAATAACATTAAAAATTCAGCTCGGTCTGGTAACAACATTTTGTCTTTAAGTTAGTTGGTACAAAACATCCTCCAGTGTTAAACCACCACAGAGCAGCTTGTTTCCAGTTGCTGAGCCTCTGCTGACTGGCTCCCTCTTCTCCCCCCTCAGCCCCAGCTCCTGGGTTTCAGTCCGTCTCTGAAGGGTCAGGAGGACTCCCACCGCTATGGAATATTCGGTCAACAACCCTCCCAAATAAATGCCGCCTCCTCCTCTCAATACGACAACAAAGAGAACATGCCGGAGGTCAGTGGTGTTTGTTTTTCATCAGTAAGAACCTACATTGTTAAATGGGCTTTTTCCTGGTCAAAAGCTAACATGGAACTTTGAGTAATGCTCAGAAAGCTGATTTGTTGCCATGGCGAAGGCATTGCATCATTTGTCTTAACATTTTGGTCGATCCTTGGCTTTTTATTTCACCTTAAAGTCATTAGAATAACATTGGTTCCAATATCAAGTGTTAAAGTTTTGGACACTTTTTTTTTTTTTTTTCCATCTGTAAGTTTATGGTTGAAACAGAATGCCTCTAGAAATATTGTGTGTAGATCAGCAACAGATCAGCAGCCACTGAGTTTTATCTATAAAGTCGGGACAACTAGGTGTTGGTAATGTTGAGCATTGATGAATTTTTTTTAAATATTGTATTTTCAGGAGGGTTTTGAATTCAAGAAACCAACCATGCCAGTGTCGCGGAGTCGTGTGCGCTCCTTTAACTGCGGACAGACAAAGGACGCGTTTGCACGCCGCCCCAGCTCGGCTCCAGCCCTCATGGTACGTGGCCCTCTGAAGAATCGGTGTCTGTCGTTGTGCACAATGTTTTAAAACCTGGCTCTAGAAAGATGCAAACTCTCTTTATCTTTTTTTCCCCTTGTCCAGTTTTCCTCACCTCCTCCAGTCCAGCATCTGGACTTTCATGACTCCAGCCCCATGTTCCTGAGACGTTCCTCCCTCACCTCTCCTCTAAACCATGATGATGATGATGGTGATGACGGCTTTTTGGACGAACTGGATGACAACATGGAGGTGAGGCCCTGTCACTTTACAGCTTGTCTGCCAGTAAAATAAATAAATAAATAAATAAATAAATAAAATCCAAAAAACCCTCTGTCTGAAATCGCTCCCCCAAACTGTTCAAATTCAAGAACAGATTTTAAGTTTTGTTTCTAAATTGCGTGACAACCCCTGTGTCTTCTACAGAACAACTCCGGGATGCCGATGGGAATGGCCAGCTTGCTCACCGCCCCGCTGGTGTCTGACACCACAGGAGAAGACTCTGTAAGTTTACCTACTAACAAATAAAACTAGCAGCATTGGCTTCTTTGTACAATCTGCTAATCTAGAGAGAAGCAACAGTTGTAGCAGGAATGGGTTTTTTTTTTTTTTTTTTTTTTTTTTTTTTTGATGTCCCATTTCATATCACATGATGCTTGAATTCAGGAGCTTAAACGTTATGCCATTCAGTCTGATGATTTTATGTATTTTTTCCCTCCTTCAGCCTGTGATCCGCTGCCGGCCACGAAGCCTGTTCCGCTCGCCCTCCATGCCCAGTCCGGTCTCCCGTCCCTCTGCGAAGCGTCCCGACTGCCCAGGAGATGAAAACACACCGGTCAGGGTGAAGAGGCGACGCAGCCTGGCGGGAACACAACCCACCACCCTGGAACAAAACCCCGAATCCCCACGCATGGTGAGTCCTCACATCCATCAGTAAAATAAAGTATTTGTCAGTGGCTGATTTAAATTTAGTTTGTGCATGCTTCTCACGGTGTTCAGAGATGAGTTGCCTGTAAATATGGATCACTGGAGCTCAATGTCCAGTACTGATCAGGTCCTAGCTACTAGCTGGGAATGCTCTTTTCTAACGGAAGCTTAAATAAGTCAGAAAATATATTTTTTTTGAGCCGCTCGTATCTTGGAGCTGCTGTTATAAACTTGCGAGCTGATGGTGTGACGCTGAATATAATGTAGAAACGTGATCAGTTTAGACTGAAGGCACAAACCTGATGCTACAATAAATCAGCAGCTTAAAAACCAGTCTCCACTGACCATCTGTTGACTCCTTAGTGGAGGTGGAGAAATGGCTTCTGATTCTGAAACGACCCCCCAAGGCTGAGCGGCTATTGTCACCGGCTTTTTGTTGACGATCTCGAATTACCTCATTTTCTCCCCGACCGCCTCCTTAAGTCTCTCCCTCCTCTTCCTCCCAGAGCTGCTCAGTGCTCCAGAGGTCCAAGTCCTTCTGTCAGACCGATATCGAGAAGCTGCTGGACAATCAGGACGGCTCCAATGAGCTAATAGGAGATTTCACCAAGGTGAGGAACACCGCACAATCTTCATCTCTGGTGACTTAATTCTGCGAAAATGAACCCATTTAATCTAACTTCCTCTCTTATCTTTTTAGCCTTTCGTATTACCCACAGTGGAGGGCAAACACCAAGACCTCAAGTACATTACCTCAGACGTGGTGAGTGGAGACTCTTGGCTGTTTCTCTCTTCGTCCTGACGAGTACTTTATTTCGAGACTTGCACTTTATGTCAAAGATAAAACATTAAAGTGTGTTGTGTCTGTGTCCTTCAGATGGTGGCAGCTCTGACTGACCAGTTTAACCATCTAGTCGAGCGGGTCATCGTCATCGACTGCCGCTACCCCTACGAGTTTGAGGGCGGACACATCAAGGTGAGTCAGCATCTACCGACACGTGAATGACAAATTATAATTTCATTATCGACCCACCTGATGATTCTTTTCTTGATTTTAATGAAATGATTGATCAGTTACCAAATTTGTAACAGACTGATCTTCTGTCTCGGGGTCAGTTCCTGTACTTAATAAACTAAGTGTTTGGTCTGATCCTTGTCGTCTCAGGGAGCTCTGAACCTGCACCAGGAGGAGCAGGTGTCGGATTTCCTCCTCAAGACCCCCATCATGCCGCGATGCCCGGAGAAACGAGTCGTCATCATCTTCCACTGCGAGTTCTCGTCGGAGCGCGGCCCTCGAATGTGCCGTTTCGTCAGGGAGCGAGACCGCGCCATGAACGACTACCCCAAACTCCACTACCCCGAGCTCTACATCCTCAAGGGCGGATACAAAGACTTCTTCCCTCCCTTTCAGGTTAGTTGTTGACAAATCAGACTACCACAAGGTCCATTCAGCAGACTTTCATTCTGTCATTGACTTTATAGTGATGTACAATCATTGTCGATGATGTTAGGGAGGATTTTATAAAGGCTAATGAGACCCGATGTGCAGCAGCTATTTCTGCTAGCCAGGTTTGTTACTGGAAACCACTCGACATCAGCTGTTCTGTGTCACAACAGTCTGTAAGAGTGCGACCATGTGATACTCAGAGCAGAGCTGAACTGTTGTTGGAGACATTTTAGGGAGTTTTGATTGAGGATCCAATCATCCTGTTTAATAATTATGTTCTGATCATATCTGATTGATGGATGAGGCTTTGTGCTTCTATCTTTTGGACTAGATAAATATGACAGTTGGTCCCCAAGATAAAAGTATGAAAAATAATGCACTTTGCCAAGTTTACGTTCTTGTTTTTGTTGAAGTAAACTGGACAATCGAAGTTTTTATCCACATCCAAGTTACATTTTCAATATCATTGTAAAACATGGAGACACCAGCCTGTAAAGACGTTAGAGCTTCATTCTAGTCATGTGTGATGGAATAATTTACTTACTAGCCTTTTCTGAGCTTTCACTCCATCTCGGTGAATGTCTTCACCTTTTTTTAAAAAAAAAAAAAAAAACTCAGAAAAGGCTAGTAACATGAGAAGCTTGTCAGATTTAAGGAGGTAATTCATTGAATGAAACCCTCGATGGCTGTTCAGCACTCTGAACTTGTCTCATCATCTTCCTGCGCAGTCGCAATGTGAACCTCAGTCCTACCGGCCCATGCACCACGAGGACTTCAAGGAGGACCTCAGGAAGTTTCGCCTCAAGAGTCGCACCTGGGCCGGGGAGCGCAGCAAGAGAGACATGTACAGCCGACTGAAGAAGCTGTGAGCGCCGCCTCGTTCCACCTTTCACTGCCTCTGAAACACACACTGCCCCCCCC
>NW_019525454.1:286713-291239 GCF_002814215.2 Seriola lalandi dorsalis | reverse complement strand
CCCCCCCCCCCCCCTCCCCGAACAGACTGAGTGCAAATTTCTCTCAGAGCCCAAGGCCCCCACCCCACCCACCAACGAGGAAATAAGTTATTGAGATTGCGCCAACAGGAATGGGATTTTTCTGAAGTCCCCAAATTTTCATTTAACTATAACAAAGTTAGCTATTTATGCAAATCTAAAGAGGGAAAGACGAGAAATGATGAACACTTGACCTGAAGATGTCGCTGAGTTGCAGTAAAACAGATTTGTGAAGCAATGTGATCGTTTTAAAAACCACTTGGACCTACTGCCTTTTTTTTTTTCTTTTCTTTTTTACCTTGTCACTATGCTTGTGTAAGCGAGCGCAAATCACTGCCAGATTTCTATACAGCAACTGAACCACACTGCCAAGTCTGAAGTTTGTCTTTCAGTCTCCTCACTGGATATTTTTGTTTTTCTTTATTTTGCATTTGTCGTGTTCCACCATATTTAAGCACTTAATTTAAAAACCTGAAATGGTGAGGTGCTTTTTTTTCTTTTCTTTTTTTTTGATACTGCTTTTTATAAAACTTTTTAATGAATTTTGTTGGTCCCCATTTAGACATTGATTTGTTGAAAGCATGCCTTTTTCTAGGCATCCCCAAAATGTAAATTGGATATTTTTATGACAACTTCTAAAAGGTTTAAGATTAATGCAGAATTGTGTTGTTTTTTTTTCTTTTCTTCCTGATCAGTTGCAATATTTGGTCTTGTCTCTCTTATTTCTTCATTTTTATTTTTATTTTTTTCTCGGTCAGAAGAAACCAAAGCAAACAAACTACCTGTTAACTTTGCAGTGAGATTTTTCTGATGCTGCAGGTCAGCAAGTGTGAGAGGATTTTTAATCTTAAGAAAAACACATTTTGTTTTGCTTTCAATCCCTTAATGTTCAGAGATAAAAATGTCTTCCACTCTGCTGAGCTAAATGATGTCCGTTTATAAACGACTCGGGTGGGTTGAATATTTTGGTGCAGACTCGTGGGGGAGCTGCTGAAATAAAGATCCAATGTGCGTTCAAATGAGATGTACAGTATCCTATGTTTTGTTTTTTGTTTTTTTTTTTTATTGTGAGAATTTCATATTTGTGCAATGAATGTGTTCTTTGGTAGGACTGGGGATTTCTGCACAGACACTCGACTGGTGTTTGGGTGGTAGAAACACTGAAAGCGCCAAATTTAACAAAAGAGGCTAAACTTCTCTAATGTCACATGTCTAAACAAACAACACAACTGATCTTACCAGTGATCTGCAGCAGCTTTTAATACAAACACCTTTCAGCAAGAACTGGGTTTATTTAGTAACTGGATAGCTTTACTTTTATCATAGCAGTGTGACCAGGCATCTGACGGCAGCCTTTGAAACGTAAATACTTGGTGTCACAGTCACATCCACTGTTGGGTTTGATCTCCACATCGGGGGCAAGAAGTAGGTTTGTTTTTCTTGTCACGTTTTTCTAAATCCAGTAAAACCAGTCGCATTGGTGCACTACAATTAGTCAGTCTGTACTGGCAGTAAATGTCACTATATAGTGACCTCAATGTCTGTAGCAGGAAGTACTAGTTGTTTTTGGTTTTTTTTTTTTTTGCAACCAGTGATTCATGAATGCCTAAAATCTCAGTTTACTGATTATATATATTTTTTTTTATTAGAGCTGAAACAATCAAATGTTTACTCATTACAATTTTAATGATCTTTTAAATTAGTTACGGATTAATTTCTTGTGCAAAAATGCCAAATATTCTGTCAAATCCTCACATTGGAGAACCTGGGGCCACTTTTCTTTGTTGGTTCAACACATTGACCAGTTTGTAGGTTTAAATGCCGTTTTGTCACCTTGTGATTTTTCACCGTTTTATGATAAATATTCGTCTTATTCATCTTCCGTAAAAACTGGCGCGTAACTAGTCCCGCTGCTTTGAGAAAACCCAGACAAACTACATATATATATCAATGCGTGCGGCTCAATCGGGTAACCATGGCGACGTAAAAGGCGAAAAAACGACCACGCCCACTCTTTGGCGCTGTACTGCTGCGTCATACTTCAACGTAGAGAAATGGTTGAAACGTTACACGCGTCACAAGACCTGCGACTCGTTTGCGTTTAAAATCGTTATTTTGAAAACTATTACGGTTTACACAAAATCGTAGTTAACGTTTTGTGTCTTTTTTTTTTTTTTTTTTTTTTTTTTTTTTTTTTTTTAGACCGTTTAAGACTTTATAACGGTACAACAGTAAATACAGCAGCAGACATTGGATTTACTTTGAGCTACAGGAACTGTTCAACCATCACACTAGCTCTCCCATAGACTGCAATGCAAATTCAGAAGCTGATAGCAAGCAGCAGGTCTCAGGTCTCAGCAGGTGCTACTAACTCAGTATCCAGGCGGAAATGGACAAAGCTGATTCTTATTGCACTCATTAACTCTCACCCCTTGTACTCTCAAGTATGAGAGCATGTATAAGGCAAACCATTGCAAATCAAATTCTGTGAGTGCATGTACATGTGTGTGTAAACATGTCTTGCTGTGGTTGTGGGGACAAATTTGTGTGTGAAACCATCAGTGTGAGGTTTTTTTGGTTGTGCCAGCTTCAAAAGGCACATTCAAAATTTCTCCAGGAATTATCAAGTTTATAAATTACAATTTAATAGAAAAAAATAACTGACAGATTAGTGGATAATGAAAATTATCATCATCATACATTGGTCTACATTTTAAATATAAACATCTTTTGTTTTTGTTTTGTTTAAAGTTGTCCAGATTACTGTTAACCTTGTTGACAGGCTCCTGATGTGCAGGACTCAGTCAAAGCAAACTTGTAGTTCTGAGAAAAGCACATCTGCAGGTTTGTTTGGTCTCAGCGCAGCACGTTTTCCTGCACACACAGCAGTTCCTGTTTTTTCAAATCTTCCCTCTGCAGCCGACTTTGGGAGTGGCCTCTCTGCTGCAGCACGTGCTCTCACACACACATTCCTGAATGCATATGGAGTGGCTCTGTCGAGGCGGCGCCTGGCAGCCTGACATGTCCCGTCAGGAGGTTAACAGTTCTGTTGCAGGAGCGAGGGGGGAAAAAAAAATTAGAGCCACCACGTGCTGTAAACACGTGACTGCTCTGGTGGTGCGGAGGTTATAAAAGCACAACTCCCTCCCTTCTGGCACTTCACCAAAGTTTGAAATCAGGCAGTTTCCCAGCGGCCATGTGGCTGTGGGAAAGAGAGCGCAAGCCTTTGTTTGCATTCCACCGACTGAGGTCTGAAGACTAATTTACCACCAACAGTTTCAAGCTGAAATGAGTGTCTGTTGGACGCCTTGTGCAACTCGACTGAAGATGCTTTAATTCTTTCCTAAACCCTGTTAAAAGAAATACTGTTGGCAGAAAAGTAAAGAGTGAACATGGCTGGGAAAGCAAGGGAAACATCAGCAAACCAGATTCTGTCTCAGTGATCTTTACATCTACTTGTCAATGGTTCTACACCATTCATGATCGAGCCGCCACCTTTGTCTGAACAAGACGGTTAATGAAGCAGCTGCTGAGGTTTAAGGGGCCTCGCACTTTTAGATGAGGCATACCTAATGCAACACTTGCATCTGCCTTTCAATACAAGCCTTTTTCCACTTCAACAGTCGGTTTTAAAATGTAGATGAGTCCCTGGCAGGTCCCCAGTAAGAGAAGAAACCCCAGCCAGGTTTTTACAACTGGCCCCATCTAATTAGGAACTGGAGGTAAAAGAGTTCAACAAAATTAACTGAGAGACACTTGAAATGTTGCAGCAACGGGTTTCCAGAAAATGAATACTGTGTTAATTAAGTTACTTGCTTGTAAAAGTTTTCCCCGTCCATTGAAAACCTTCGATTTAAAGTCATGAAAACCAAAGTAAAGAAAACTTAAAGGTCTTTTCCAGACATGCAAAAACAATCTGCTTTGAATAACTTATAGTTTTACAGTTAAGTCTGATAATCTATTTCTATAAAGCAGCAGATATTAGTGTTTATTAATGTATTTGTCAACAACTACAACTGCTGCCATAAGTATATGCTGCTGTATAAATTAATGGAAAATGTAATATGACACATCTGTAATAGTATAAAATATACCGTCGTAGGAGAAATTAGAACTGTTGACAAATGCTGCACATTAATAAACACTTCTGTCTTTATATCTGTTTACAGCAACATTATAGACTGTTATAAACCATATTTATATGTTTGTTTACTGCTTATAAATACTAAACAGAAGGATTTGAAGTGTGTGAAGATAACATGTCTTAAAGGGAATCTACTTAAGTAAATACTTAAATCAAGATGCAAAAACTATTATCATCATATGTTTCCATAGAGCAGTCCTGCTTATCCACTACAGTCTGATATAACCAGAGATCAAACTCCTGTCGATCAGATCACATGCAGCTCTGTGGCAGCACCCTGCAGAGTTGCTCTAAAAACTACCCCACCCTGCATATCACCATCTCTCCTTTGTGCATCCACTTCTTCACCCCCCCCCCCCCCCCC
>NW_019525454.1:280459-286693 GCF_002814215.2 Seriola lalandi dorsalis | reverse complement strand
CCCCCCCCCCCCGCAGGCAGCAGCCCTGGGCCGATCAAAGCCTGGGTGTCACTTTTTAAACCCCTGTTTGTTGGGACTTGTTGACACTGACGGTAAACTGACAACCCCACCTGTAAAACAAGGTCCTAACAACTTGACATGGGTGGTGAAACACTGTGGTTTCAGAGGAAGGGTGGAGGTGGTGACGTGAACTTCCCTCTCGAATGTTTTTCAGGATTAGAAACTTTTTTTTCTCTTGCTGATGTTTCTGCCTCTTGCAGACATGTGCGCTGAAGATGTTTTCATCTCCCCAGCAGACAATGCAGAGCAGACTCTAAAGATATTTTTGGCCGCCTGTCTCACGTTGTCTTCGGCTTCCTTTATTTCGAAACTCGCGGGCCTCGCCATCATTGGTCTGCGCTGCTGGCTGATCGCCTTTCCCTACACCCACATCCTGTTGTTTTTCTTATTCAGCTGGTTTGTTGCAACACAAAGGGACTGTGACTCATTGCTCAGTAATATTGAAACCTGCTCAGTTTTTTTCTTGTGGTGAGCGTCACATTACAAGTGGCTGAACATCCCTCTCATAGTTGCAGCTCCAAATTGAAAATCTGATCGTCCTCATGCAGCTGCTGCAGAGAACATCTGTGCGGAAAATGATTGAAATCTGGCTTCACTTTCACATTGAATTCCCACAGTGCTCTGGGCTAATTATTACCTGCAGAGATCCCTCTCATTCACTCCTTTATTACCGAAGAGTGATGTCCGGGCTAATCATTGCACACAGTGTGGCTGTTGCAGAAATACTTCTCTACACCTAATCTGATGAAACGCTTCATGCAACTAGCCTGAACATTTTAGGGATGTTTCCCATATAAATCAAACCAGGGCCTGGAGTAGTCAGCCCTGACCTACTATTTCACTTTTTCAAACTCATTTTAAATCCGAATGCCCTCCGCAGTGACTAGAAAAACTAAAGTTGGACTACTTTCACCCACCAGCGTTAGTCCTCAGTGAAATGGAACCAAAAGAACAGAATTTGTCAAAGAGGAATGTGATCATACTTTGGATATAATGAGGTTCTGGCTTTTCTTTTGGTAAAAAAGAATAAGTGACACAGTGATGTACGTCTGTGCTCCGGCAGCTTCAGTTTCACCTGCAAAAAAAAGAAGATGGTCCCAGAAGCTTCATTTGCTCAAAATCCACCTGCTTGAGCTTGTTTTTGTCAAGACGACTTGAAATTCAAAACCACAGTTTCCATTTAGCAGCTGCTGTGGTAGAAATGTGTCAGTTTTTCTTTTTGTGATGGAAATATCCTTTCTTTTAAACGTTTGTTTGTTTCTTTGTTTATGTTTACAAGTGAAAAAGTTCCTCCTTCCCAATGTCAATAACACTAAAACCGCAGTATCAGTTTTATCGTCTTTTTCAGTCAATTTTCTGTAAATCTTGTATTCAAAGTCAACAACCGGCAAATTAAATATACTGAGTGTGAGAAAAGTCAGCAAATGAATAAACAGTTCAGCAAAGCAGAAGCTGTTTCGGAGCTTTCAATCACATCACTGAGTCTTCCTCTGCTAATAGTTTGTCCAGACGTCAAACAGTTAAACCATCAACAGGAAGTGCTCAGAGACATCTACAGTTTGGACAACCACAACACAAATACACTGCGGGACATGATCAGAGACTTTTTATGTTCAGTTCAATCTTGAAATCTGAAAAGAGATATTTGAAATATGTCATTCTGGATCAATGTGGTGGACTGACCGACATTTCCAACCCTGGAGCAAAACTGCTAAAAACACACGACCAATCAGACCTCATGACCTCATCCAGCTGTTACAGTTGTAACTCTGAAACAGGCAGAATGTCAGCAAGATGACATGAAAGGAATCTTTTCATCCAAAAATAAAGATGAAATCCCACAAACGGCTCGGACCACCTCATCCTCGGGTCTTGTTACAGTGTCTGTCAGTCTCAGCAGGTCTGAGAGGGGCAGAGGGGAGAGAGGTTAACGGGACAGTGGAGCAAATGTTAACAAAGCAGAGTGAATGTTTTCTTTCTTTATTTTCCCTCCATCACTGCAGTTTCCACACACACACACACACACACACAGAGACAGAGAGCAGGGCCTCTCAGAGTAAAGAAGCGTGACCAGCAGCAGCTGTTGGATTAACAGCTGCCTCTGTTTGTCTGCTGAGACCCAGAAACACCCTGATCTCTGATGTCAGCCTCTGTGCAGCCGCCTTCTGTCTCTCAGTCCAGTTTTCATCCACTACTGCTCTAAACTATCTCAAACTTTTTATTCCTCTTGGTATTTAAGTTCCATCCAGTTCACTTGAGGTTGATCTGATTCACTTTAAAATTTTAATTGTTGTCGGCTTCACAAGTGAAACTAACAAATAAATCCCAAAAATTGTACAAAAAATGCTGCAGCTTTGGAGTAAGAGTTACTGTGACTGTTCAGTCACACACATTTATTTTGAAATCTAATTTCATGTTAACAAAGATATGAGGCTAAATTTTGGGAAAATTAGGTCTATGCACAAGACATGTAGGGCAGTTTCTCTTTATGAAATTAGTCACAAAAATCAGTCAGTTGATATCAGCAAGTAGAGTGTGTATTGTAGAAACTTGAAGAGAAAATACCTTTCTAAAATGCAAATGTATGCTGTGTTTGTCAGTGCGTATGATTAATTCATTCCTTTATAGTTAATTCAAGTCATTTATTTCAGCTTGTTGACTCTTTATCAAATAAAACAAGAAGATTGAATCCGCCGGTTTGGATTGTAATGTGTATTTATTTAATTTATTATTTTATTTTATCAATTAATCAGCAGATTAATAGATAATGAAATAATTATTAACCAATTTTTACTTGGTTCACATATTTCTTAAAATCTCTATAGATATAAATGAAAAAAATATAGATATCTGACTTTCCGTTTATATATTATATATCTATTTATATCTTGAATATAATAAAATATATTATAGAGCGAGCGCCATCTGCTGGTTGAAAGAACGCAAAGCAACGGTAGCCGAGAGAGGTCACATGACCAACGCGGAAGCGAGAAATCAGTAGAAACCGGAAGAAACATGGGAATGCTAAAGTAAACATTAGTATTTCGTGACAAATAAGTATCTTGTTTCTTTACTGCTTTTTGTCCACTTATGACAGCATGGTTCGGTGTTTCCTGATCCACACCGTGTGTCCGGTCAGCGGTCTGTCTGCCGGGGAGAGCAGGGTCCTGTACTCCCGGGTTTTCGGTCCAGATGAAGGAGTCCTGACCGAGCAGCACCGGGAGCTCGGTCCGGAGGAGAGACGGCTACTGCAGAAGGAGAAGGTGGCGGTGGTGGCGAGGTGAGCCGGTCTAATGTCTGTGTTTTTGAGCTGGAAGTCTCTTTATTTAAGCACCAGCAGTTAGTTTGTGTTGTTTGTGTTGTTTGTGTTGTTTGTTAGTTTGTTTATTTTATAGGCGGGACAATAAACAATCATGTTTCTCACGCTAAAGGCGCCTTTGAACATTAGGTGCCTGTGGCCGTGAAGCAGTGAATTGCAGAAGTGACCACTGAATTACATCTTGAAATAAACATATAGATAGATTTTAATACATAAACAGTAGGACTTTATTTTAAACCTGAAATTCCTTCATCATTTCCTTGGAAGGTGAAAATCCTGGTTCAAAATATTTCAGGTAAGGCGAGGTTTTTAAAAAAAATGTTTTTTTATTAAAAGTCTGCTTTTTTTCAAAAGCTCTTCTGATGACTTGTCCGCTGCAGAGATCCACCACGCTGTTCCACTGACAGGGACTCAGCATGAGCATCTTCCACACGCTGTTTTAACCAGAAAAGAATGAAAGCATCAGACGCCTGAAGTCGTTGAGTTTGTGCCGTGGCCGTTGCTTATTCCTCCAGGCGCTTTAACAGTCAACTATGTGACTAAAGAAACGTTTATTTATATTGCAGTAGTGATTTGAGGAAATACTGCAGCAAGTTTGAATCACAAACATCGAACTATGACATTAAATAATCTCCACTAGAACTTATTAACATTTAATTGTCAGTTAAAGCTCCATCACAAGGTGTCGCATTCATAAGATCAACATGATGATAAATAAAGTGGGATGGTGAAGATACGTCTTCCTACTTAATGTTGTGGATTTCATTTTTGGCTTTTCAGAGGATGACAAACATGTTTTAATTTCTAAACTGTGAAAATCAGCTGTTTGTGCAGGAACAACAGCATCTTCCTCTTGTTTTCCGCCGTAATTAGATGCATCCGATCTTTTGTCTGCATCCCACTAATTTCCTGATGGTACACAATTTAAAATGCATCGCAGAGGCGAGTGGAGAGGCTGTCAATCTTCTCTGCATCCGACCCGTTTTGTTTTCGGTTACTGAGGGAGTCTTTCACGCAGTGTTTGTGTAGCTTTCTGTTCTCCCACATGACAAACTGTAACTGCTGATTATCACCGTCAGTAGAAAACGCTCACTCTCTGTGCAGAGGAAAAACAAAGACAGTGCTGATGTACCGCTGCACGTCAAGTAACGACAGCAGTTTGACACTTCGCGTATAAACAAATAACAATCAGCTGTTCTCATTTTCCAGCTGGGTTACGCTAATGCTATCAATAAAATGGGAAAATATTGAAAACATGAAACCTTCATGTAACACTCGATTGATTAGTTGTATACCGCTTGATATACCACTGTTCCTCTGTGACTCAGGCAGGTGAGGAGCGCCGTGTCTCTGTCCCGGGAGGCTTCGGGCCGGCTGCCGGTGGAGACGGTGCCGGGTGAGGAAGCTCTGGCCCTGCAGGAGGCCACCAGCGGAGTGGTGCGTCTGAGAGCTGGTGAGCCCTTCTCTGAGGAGATGAGCGCTCTGTGGATGGGTGTCCAGAATCTCGGCTTCACGCTGGTGTGTGAGCCCCACGAGAACCTGCTGCTGGCCGAGGGAACCCTCCGCAACCTGACCCGACACTGCCTGGAACAGGCGAGTACTCCCCCTGACAGACATGGTCTCTTTTTCGAGAGAGGGGGTGTTTTACATTCAGGAAAACCTTTTAGAGTTGACATCAAACTGTTAGAGGAGATAGAGGGACTTTCAAATGTAGAGGCCACCTTTAGTCCTGCTGTGATTTGGATGTCAGGACCGAGTGAACCAGTCTGAACTGGATAAGTTTAAAGGTCTCACTCCGCTGATTTTTTCTCTTGAGACCTTCAGGCAGCCCTTTGATTAGCTGACACATAAAAATACCCACAAGAAACCTTACTGGGTGTCTACAAACAAACCGTATTGGCTGAAGAGTGAGGTCAGTTCACTGTCACTCCTCTCTTTTGCAGCCAGTGTTTGTGTCGATTTACTGTTGGCCGCTCTGTGATGCAGCAATTAGAGGAGGAAAAGATTTGTAATTGGAGAGTTTAGCTCTGCCACTGCTGTTTGGCAGACTGTTTTTTTATTTGGTTTTAAAGGATCAATCTGTTGATTTTGATCGTGCTAACAAGTAGTGCCTGATACGTCTTACTGCTGTGAGTCCTAGAGCTCCATTATATACATGTAGATTTATATGTTAATAAATCCTGTCATGCTCGTGGCCGGATGAACCCGTTACAGGACCCCAGGGCAGATATTTGCTGGTGGGCTCCTCCTACCTCTCTGACAGAGGGTGGTTGAAAGCTCAGGAAAAAAAAAACGTGTAAGTGGAGCTTGGGTTGTGATTGTTTTGCCATTTTAAAATAAATAGTTAAGATCTTAAAATGAGATTTTGATATAGAACCCCTCTACACATTAGCAAAGCCCTAGTGACACACAGTAAATGGGGGGGGGGGCAACAAGTGATGAAACAGCCTGCTGTTTTAAATACTCATCCGCTGCTGAAAATAGTCCCCTACAAAAAACACTATTTGCTCTTTTTAGAGCACCATGTGCTTGACTGGAACATGTGTCTCAGTTGCAGTGACATTTGTTGGTGTATTTTTACAAACTAGTTCTTGTCTATTAGATCTATAATGAGACTGTATTCAAAGACAATGTCTAACAGCCTCGTTAGACTGATGTTATTTAACATAAACAGTTTACCTCCACGGAAATATTGCTGCTGAGCATCGCAGGCCAAATACTCAACAGTAGCAGCTCATTACATGTTATGGAAACTGCAATAAATACACAAGGCAACAGTAATGAAAGAAGATAGCAGCTGTACAGATTTTATTTCTACCTGTAACTAACTGGGATCATTAACGACACCCCCCCCC
>NW_019525454.1:275678-280439 GCF_002814215.2 Seriola lalandi dorsalis | reverse complement strand
AGGCCCTGCTGAAGAGCAGCCGCATCGACGCTGTGCTCAGCCGCCTGCTTCCTCACGGCCAGCTCCTCTTCCTCAACCACCGCTTCGCCCAGAGTCTGGAGAAGGAGGTGGCAGCCTACATGGCCAAGTGAGCCACCGCGGCCAGCCGGTATACGGCGGCCATTTTGAGGTCAGTGTCTGGTCACCTGGCCACAGTCTCAGTCTGAGCTCTCAAACAAACGAGTCGGCTGCTGTTTACCTTTGGTGGCGTTTCTGCGGCGCTGGGAGAAGAACGTACTACTGGCAGCTGCTGTTTCAAATTGTGTGAGGTGGTAAACACACACAGAGTGGTAAATATCTCCCTCAGCCACTTGCAGCTCACTGTTGACTGTTTACTGTGTGGGAGGCTTCAGTTCAAATCCTGTTTGTCAAATTGAAGAGTGGAAAGGAAAATGTGGCAGATTAAAGAGTGCAGCTGAAGAGGCCAGTTAAAACCTACTCATCTGCATCAAAGACTGCTATTTATCTAAATCACCACACTTGAAATGTCACAGTGTGACCTTGACAGACCAGACTTGACCCGTTTTGTGACAGTAAATGAATCTCAAAGTGCATTATTGCCTCGTCGTGACCTCTAACTGAGCTTTTGTTCCTGAAGAGTAGGAGGAAACCAGAATGGGATTTTGTCTTTCTGCAGTTGAAGGTATGATTCATCTCATAGTAACAAAACGGCAGAAATGGAGCAAAGAAAAATCAAAGTCAAAGCAGTTTAATCTCATATTGAACCAAAAATGTCAGAATTTTTGAGACAGTGAGGACAATGAAAAGGCAGGAGGTGACATGAAATATTATAAAAACCACCCTGAATGAAAGCGGAGATGTTGGCACGCAGAAAACAGGAAATGATGACGAGAACAAAAATGGAAACATCCAGACACAACAAATATATCTGGTGAACATCTGTTGTACCTCCGACTGCGTCTCCCTGTGAAACCAGACTTCCCCGCTCCTCCTCCTGGCCTCATAAAAGCCTCTTAAACCTGTTTTTGTGTTGGCAACCAAATCCAAAACTAAAGCAGTTCTTTTTTTAGGGAGAAAAAAAACCCTCTCCCTGGTTGCCAACATCGATTGCTTTGATCTTCTCCCTTTTTCTGTATTAAAAAATAAAACTAATTTCTGTATTACCTAAGGCGTATTCTTTGAAACTCGTGTACTCTGCAATCAAGGACATAACACGTTTTCCAAAAACAAGGCACAGGGGATTCGACATGAAAAATGATGTAGAGGTTGTGTTCCTCTCGTGGGGGGGGGGGGAAACACACAACCTCGGCGTCAGCTGGATGAAAACACCTGCGATCTGAATCACACGAGTGAGTCAAGGTGACCAGTTCCACCATGAGACCAGCAGAGGGCGCTGCTCTTCCTGTCAGTGTCGTGTGCAGTGAAGGAAATCTACTCACTGACTTGAAGTTTGTGTTTAAATTTTGCAAAAAGTTTCAAAAAAAACTAAAAAATGAATCTGGGTTCATTGTACAGAGTATTGCCAAAAGTATGTGGACACCCCTGTTTTTACGTGTGTTTATGTGTTTTTGGGTGGGACCCCTCGGCTCTAATGAAGGGAAATCTGTTTTATTCATTCTCATTTTATTTGGATATAACAAAGCAACATAAATAAATGCTTTATACATCGTTTGTAGTCATTATGTTTATGCCTTTTTTGCATGAAAAAAAAATGTTATAGATATATGAAGTAAATGAAATAAAGATACAGGTATAAAAATTCAAGTGCATAACATAAAAGCAAAATGTAAATAAAAAAATAAATATAGAAATAAAATTTAACAGGGAAATTCACTTTTAACAAATGATGAACAGATGTCATGTACAAAATCTAACATTTTTACATATTTTTTAATAGTTGTCCTGTTGCACTTATCTTAAAGATGTCATGGATAAAGTCAGTCCAATCCTCAGGTGAAGATATTTCCGGTTTTAATTACTTTTCAGTAACATCCTCTCTACCAGCAGCACTTTGACAATAAACTATCTGACGGTAGAAATAACATTTTCTGAAGGCAAGGCGCCCAAATATCATAATCCACTTTAAGTGGGAGTACTTTCTACAAAACCTAATGAACCTTGTGCCAGAAAGAAGCTAATGATGGGTAAGAGCAGCATATATGATAATGATTTAATGACGGGGGTGCAGCTTACAGTGATATGTTTAGTGTGCATCCAACTGTGTGGCAACAGTTTCCTGTTCCATCCTGACGGAACCGGCTCCAGACAGAAATGGGTTTTCCCACCTTGACCTGGAGTAACTTGACTGGTCCGCACAGAGTCCCGACCTCACCCCCCGTCCAACTCCCCCGGGATGAGCGGGGACGCCGACTGTGAGCCAGACCTTATCAGCCAACATCAGTGACCCGCCTTATGAATAAAACAAAGCCTGCGAGCTGGTTCAGGCAGTCACCTCGGGTCCGCCGCTCCACTCGCATGGCATACTTCTCTCTCTCTCTCGCTCTCTCTCTCTCTCTCTCTCTCTCTCTCTCTCTCTCTCTCGCTGCAAGATACATCCAGTGGAGCCGTTTCATTAGGCCGCTGTACTTCAGCTGTCAGCACTCTGCTGCTCTCACTTTGGAAGCTGCTGCTACATCACTCACCTGAAAGTTAAGCCCTCACTTCCTGCTGCTGCTGCTGCCACTAATGCTGTTCATACTGTATCTCAAAACCCCCGTCCCAGCATGCACCTGTGCGGTCCGAGTCCACCTTCACCTTGGAGGGCAATTATTATTATAATTATTGCATTTGATCAGTGTATATCCCTCAACTCCCTTAAATACACTGTATATTTGGCTTATTCTTACTTCAGTTGCGGATGTTTGAGCTTGGCTGTTTTCACCTTCATCTGCTGAAGGAAGAAAGTTTCTCTTAAATCTCAGTTTAAGAGAGAAAACTCGAACCTGACACAAATTATTGTTCAAATGAGAGAATTTTAAAACGTGTCTAGAGGTCGACTTCTCTCATTCTTTAACGACCGACTGTGAGCGGACAAACGACGATGCAATCAGAATCAGTTTTGTTTGTTTTGTTTTATATTTGTGTTAATTAGCTGTTGCTTTTTGCTGTTAATTAGTAGTTTACTGTTTGTTTTGTCTTTTCTCTCTTTCTTTTTTTGTGCACTGTTGTTAATCTCCTCTATTCTTGTATTTTTCACAGTTATTGTTGCTGCATTGAGCAAAATGAAGATAATAAAACTCCCTTTAGCATCTGGGAGTTGGTTTAAAAAAAAAGTGAACTTTAAATACTTTAAAGAGTTTGTTAAATGCCTTAAGTACCTAACTGTAGGAAAATGTGTGTGTGGATTTATAATCTTGAAACACAACATTTAGTTTTATTAAGATGGCTCCTTCAGCTCAGCACCTCCTGTTATTAGGCTTCATTAAGATCTCTTTATTAAACTTTCACAACAAAGTGCAAAGTCAGGCCTGAAAGTCCGGTGTTTGCCCAGGAGGGGGCAGTGTGCAGCCAGACTGGGTGAGAGCCTGTGTGTGTGTGTGTGTGTGTGTGTGTGTGTGTGTGTGTGTGTGTGTGTGTGTGTTGCTGATAATAAGACACAAATAGTGACACTAGAGCAGAAATCCACCCAGCGACAACAGCACAAATGCTGCTGCTGCTGCTTTGAAACAATTTAAAACGAGCTGGTAGACATCAAACAAACAGCGCTCAGATTATTTCTCGTGTGTGTGTGTGAAAATAGTTTGTAATTACATCTAATTAGTGATGCACAGGCACAGGAAGTTGATCTTTGCCTGCAAACAGCTGTTTGATAAAATGTACGAGTTAATGTCAAGTGCAGATTAAAATTACAGTATCTGCTGCAGATTTCGTGTGTGTGCGTATATGTTTCGCTTTCATCCCCTGTGATTGTATGCTCTATCTACATTTCATTAGCACAGCTTGGTTTGTGGGCAGGATTATCAATAAAGACACGTAACACATCACAGGGTACAAATAAACACGAGTGGATTAGAAAGAGGAAATCAGAGGGGTGAAAATGTTGCCCAGTATAATTGAACAAGGAAATCACAGCTGGAAAAGGCAGAATGAGCGTACGGAGCTGTCGTCACTTTGAGCAGAGGCCACTCCGGGGTTAAAAGATCAAATTGATTAAGGTTATGAAGAGGTTCTCAACTAAATGCAGCTGAAGACCAAATAATCTGTTTTTTAATTTTATTTTGCTCCAGCCAAAATGTGCAGGTGATTACTCCCTGATTAGCACCAGGCACAAGCTCGTCGGTGAAATCAGCTGCTTTAATGTGTAGTTGAAATGAAAACCTGAACAGTCTCGGGCTTCAATAGCACTTACAGAGGGAATAAATTGAGGGCCATTAACTGAAGTACATAAAATTCTCATAGCAAAAAAACAATCTTGTACCATTCACCAACTTTGCAAATTGGTTTTTAGCAGCTGAATGTTGGGAAAAAAAAAAAAAACCAACCAGATGGAGAGTGGGGCGAGTTCCTCGAGGGCACCCAAAGGTCAAACCGCAGTGCCAGTGGGTCAAAGGCTAAAATCTGGGTAGCCACTTTGTACAGGAGCTGGAGTGCAGCGCTGACTCACCGAGTCAAGAGGGAAAGTCTTGCACAGCACATGGTGCTTAAATTGTCGTGAGCGGAGAGGTTCGCCCTGCACAGATTTCCCGGATCAAGATGTGAACCAGCCATAAACCAACCTCCTCCTGTTCAGATGGTGTCCTTCACCCCCCCCCCCTCTCCTCC